>NC_092159.1:57931098-58058096 GCF_045791955.1 Oncorhynchus clarkii lewisi | reverse complement strand
TTCCGACGTGATGCTTGGCATTCAGGCCAAAGAGTTCAATCTTGGTTTCATCAGACCAGAGAATCTTGTTTCTCATGTCAGAGTGCTTACGGTGCCTTTTGGCAAACTCCAAGCGGGCTGTCATTTGCCTTTTACTGAGGAGTGGCTTATGTCTGGCCACTCTACAATAAAGGCCTGATTGGTGAAGTGCTGCAGAAATGGTTGTCCTTCTGGAAGGTTTTCCCATCTCTACAGAGGAACATCTCCCTGACCAAGGCCCTTCTCCCTTGATTGCTCAGTGTGGCCAGCTGTAGGAAGAGTCTTGGTGGTTCCAAACTTTTCCATTTAAGAATGATGGAGGTCACTGTGTTCTTGGGGACCTTCAATGCTGCAGACATTTTTTGGTACCCTTCCCCAGATCGGTGCCTCGACACAATCCTGTCAGCGACCTCCACAGACAATTCCTTCGACCTCGTGGCTTGGTTTTTGCTCTGACATGCACTGTCAACTGTGGCACCTTGTAAAGAGGGGTGTGAGCAATTCTTAATATTATTATTTATTTAACCTAATGTAACTATTTAAGCCTTTCCAAATCATGTCCAATCAACTGAATTTACCACAGGTGGACTCCAATCAAAATGTAGAAACCTGCGAGATGATCAATGGAAACAGGATGCACCTGAGCTCAATTTCGAGTCTTATACCAAAGGGTCTGAATACTTATGTATTCTGACACTTTGTTTAATTCAAAACATGTCTAAAAACCTGTCATTATGGGGTATTGTGTGTAGATTGATCAATTTTAGGATAAGGCTGTAACGCAACAAAGTGGAAAAAGTCAAGGCGTTTGAATTCTTTCCGAATGCACTGTACCACACCCCCTCGGGCCTTATTGTGGAATTATAATTTTGTGTAATGTTGCATAATCACCTTCCAGTGTAAAAATCTTGGACATTAAAAACAATAGGCAGTGGTCTGAAGCCAAAAAATAAAGGAAATTCACATGAGCACCACAATGCCTATTCCACCCATGCTCTACCAAGGTTTTCCAGCACATAGCTTTGACCTACTATAGTAGCTATGTTGGTGTTGTACTTCAAACTATGTGTAGGCAAGTTGCTTAGGATTCAAACCTTCTCAAACAGCCTCATTCATACTCTTAGCACTTAGTGCTTCCACAATAATGTGATTTGTACCGCCTACAAGGAAAGATACTGGATTCTCCACACACCTCAGTAAGACATTAAGTCAGCAAGTAATATTTCAGAATGTGCAGGCAGCGTTTCCAACTAAAAAAGTCACTGCAAAAGAATACCTCCACAACGATCCCATATAATTTGCTATCGGTTAATATTTTATATACCTGTACTTTTGAAATTTTGATCATACAAAAAATGTACTAATGACATTATTTTCCAAATACAGAGTCCTTCGTCCACTGAATTTTCTTTGTCATAATGTTATTTCTAAGCCCAAACCTGACCAGGCCCAAGTGTATTCATAAACTTTCAGGCCCATTCCAGCCTGAAACCAACTCCGTGTAGAAACTGAACTATGCTTGGATAATAGTTGGTGTAGAGAACACAATGGTGTATGACACACTGTACTTTTTTCAATCATTTTTGTAAAATGTTACTTCATTCTACATATTTAATGTGCTCTTTTTGTAGAATGCTTCCATGCCGTTGGTATGAGAAGAAAGACACGGAGATTGAGAAGGACCGAGAGCATAAACAAAGGTGTTATTAACATTTATTAAATTGAACTTAGATTATGTAATTTATCCACACCATACTTGGCAAAATGTAGAGAGATATACTGGAAATTCATTGAACTTTAAAAAAATAATTGAATGTTACATAATGCATTAAGTTAACGCAGCTGTTAGGCTGGATTTACAGTATACTTCATTAGGTATACTCTGTAGAAGCTCCACAGCCACTTTGTGACTTCACCACACTGCATGGGTGGCATTCAGTGCAATTCCACGGTGACACTGACTCAGATTTTTCATTTTAAAAAGTACGTTAATTAAACAAAAAACAATGATTGCAAAGTTGAACAAACCATTCACTTATATGCACAATACTACTTTTAACAATTTCCACTGAAAATATTTACAAAAACACATTTACTTGAAGAACAGTGGAGATGCAAAGATTGGTAAAAGAATGACTGCACAAACAGCACAAATCAGCACAAATATTTGCAATCATTGTTTTTTGTTTGAAATACATTTTTAGCTGAAACATCTGAGTCTCCGCGTAACTCTGCTATCATGGAATTGCCTGCATGCCAACATGTGCTTTAATAAGGTTTTGCCAAATAGACTGCTCGGAGGAGTGTTAACCAAGTATTAGTGTGTCAAACACCACAAATGTATTTATTGTGCTCATCAAATACTTATAATGATTGTTGACTTTGCTCTTAACACAGTATTGCCGAGATGGAAAACTTTTACAAAACAGAGCTTGACAAAGTGAGGTAAATACTACTCTGGCACTAAATAATACTAACCGCTTTTGTATCTACAGTATCTATTGTGCAACCCAATGGCACACTATTCCCTAGTGCACTACTGTCGACCAGAGCCCTATGGGACCTGGTCAAAAGTAATGTACTAAATAGGTAATACTATGCTGTTTGGGATGCAGGCTCTGTGTTCTAAGGGAGTATTTTTGCTCGAATACTGGATCTAAGGTTTGTATTTTGACTAATAATCGAGTACTCAAACTTTTAAAATGTGATTATCCTTTGTGGAGTATGTCAAGTGCAAAGAAAATATGTTAAGTTTCACTTTCAGTTGTTTGTCAGCCGACAGCATACCGCAAACTATTTCTCTTTAACTGAAGTACTCAAAATAATTTATGAGAGTAATCAAACAAGACATCTTTCAATTGCCCATCCCTAATCTTTAGAACTTGTCTGTTTGGGGTTTTACAGTAGCCTACACTCTACAGACTGAATATGATGTGGTTACCTGGATGGATGGCAGGTCAATGACATGTTGACCACAAAACCACTGCATACCGTTGATCAAATGTTCTTCACATTTTCCAATCACAGATCTGATCTTGAAGCAGAACGAAAGAAACATGATTCCTTTAAACAGAGGTATAGTATTCAGAACTATACAACCATTTGGAACATTAGCCTAATTCATGGATATTCAGAGGGCATTGTAGCTACTGCACATGAATTCAGTATTACATTTTTAAAATTAAGAATTTGAAGCAGCTGTAAGAGTCAATGGATGTTCAAGAAATGAATATACTGTATAGATAATTGTTAATTCATTAATATAAAGTGACAGTTAAGTGCTATAGGTAAATGAGATTGTTTTTTAGGTTGACTCTTTCATGAAGCCTAAATATTTTATCTTCTTACTTCAACTTAATCTAGAATGGCAAGTGAATTGTCCCCTGAGATAGAAAGCAGAGGAGATTTGTCTGAAGACATCACCAACCCCTGCAGAGAAACACAACTCAGAAAGATGTATGATCAACTGCAACTTGTTGAATGGCCAAAGATCAAAGAAGTAGTCACGTCACTGGGTTATGACCCATCCAATGCAGAATGCTTGGTGAAGGTAATACATCTGGTAACATTTTAAAATGCTTTACATTCATTTGAATGTGGTTCATGCCAGAGATAGAACAACTTTGGCTGAATGACTTCAGTCTTGCTTTATCTTTATAGCACAAACGTTATTCAAGCTCAGATATAATAATATTTGTGCTTTTGTTTGTGCTTTTTGTGGATACCATTTTATGGTATCGTGATAGGACACGTTCGAGGTGGCATGGGGTGATATGGAGAAGAAGAAAAAGGACATGAAACAACTGTTTTCATTGCACAGCACCAAACAACAAAGCACAAAAAAGGTACACCATCTTGGAGTGATGTATAGTAATTCACTTTTTTGAAGTTTAGCTTATTTTCGATTGTCTAAGGTTGCTGTTTCCCATGCTTTTGAATGCAGCTCTAAGTCAGTTTTACTAGGGTAAGTTTGGCGGCGTGAGTGAAGGAGGCCTTGTTGCGAAATAGAAAGCCGATTCTAGATTTGATTTTGGATTGGAGATGTTTGATATGAGTCTGGAAGGAGAGTTTACAGTCTAGCCAGACACCTAGGTATTTGTAGTTGTCCACATATTCTAGGTCAGAACCGTCCAGAGTGGTGATGCTAGTCGGGCGGGCGGGTGCGGGCAGCGAACGGTTGAAAAGCATGCATTTGGTTTTACTAGCGTTTTAAGAGTAGTTGGAGGCCACGGAATGAGTGTTGTACGGCAATGAAGCTCGTTTGGAGGTTTGTTAACAGATTGTCCAAAAAAGGGCCACATGTATACAGAATGGTGTTGTCTGCATAGAGGTGGATCAGGGAATCACCCGCAGCAAGAGCGATTTGATTTGACACACTGAACTCTGTCTGCGAAGTTGGTTTGGATACAAAAATATTTTCCAAGCTTTAAACATCCCAAGGAGCACTGTGCAAGCGATAATATTGAAATGGAAGGAGTATCAGACCACTGCAAATCTACCAAGACCTGGCCGTCCCTCTAAACTTTCAGCTCATGCAAGGAGAAGACTGATCAGAGATGCAGCCAAGAGGCCCAAGATCACTCTGGATGAACTGCAGAGATCTACAGCTGAGGTGGGAGACTCTGTCCATAGGACAACAATCAGTCGTATATTGCACAAATCTGGCCTTTATGGAAGAGTGGCAAGAAGAAAGCCATTTCTTAAAGATATCCATAAAAAGTGTTTAAAGTTTGCCACAAGCCACCTGGGAGACACACCAAACATGCGGAAGAAGGTGCTCTGGTCAGATGAAACCAAAATTGAACTTTTTGGCAACAATGCAAAACGTTATGTTTGGCGTAAAAGCAACACAGCTCATCACCCTGAACACACCATACCCACTGTCAAACATGGTGGTGGTAGCATCATGGTTTCGGCCTGCTTTTCTTCAGCAGGGACAGGGAAGATGGTTAAAATTGATGGGAAGATGGATGGAGCCAAATACAGGACCATTCTGTAAGAAAACCTGATGGAGTCTGCAAAAGACCTGAGACTGGGACGGAGATTTGTCTTCCAACAAGACAATGATCCAAAACATAAAGCAAAATCTACAATGGAATGGTTCAAAAATAAACATATCCAGGTGTTAGAATGGCCAAGTCAAAGTCCAGACCTGAATCCAATCGAGAATCTGTGGAAAGAACTGAAAACTGCTGTTCACAAATGCTCTCCATCCAACCTCACTGAGCTCGAGCTGTTTTGCAAGGAGGAATGGGAAAAAATGTCAGTCTCTCGATGTGCAAAACTGATAGAGACATACCCCAAGCGACTTACAGCTGTAATCACAGCAAAAGGTGGCGCTACAAAGTATTAACTTAAGGGGACGCCCATCTGCGGTCCGCTAACCGTTAGCTGTCTTATCGGCTGCTATCTGAATAGACCTATAGGACAATTTAATTTTTTATTTTATACAATTTTTTTCTTGGGCCTCTAACTATATCTATTGTTTTTTTTTTTTTTGTGAATTGGATTCATCCCCTCTACCACACTGAACCCCACTAATCCTACCGACGGAAACGCACAAGGTGGCTAATAACAGACCTCCATCCTATGCTAGCTTGCTACCGATAGCCCGGCTAGCTGTCTAAATCGCCGTGACCCCAACCAACCTCACTACTCACTGGACCCTTTTGATCACTCGACTAAGCATGCCTCTCCTTAATGTCAATATGCCTTGTCCATTGCTGTTCTGGTTAGTGTTTATTTGCTTATTTCACTGTAGAGCCTCTAGTCCTTCTCACTATCCTTATCCAACCTATTAGTTCCACCACCCACACATGCAATGACATCTCCTGGTTTCAATGATGTTTCTAGAGACAATATCTTTCTCATCATCACTCAATACCTAGGTTTACCTCCACTGTATTCACATCCTACCATACCTTTGTCTGTACATTATACCTTGAAGTTATTTTATCGCCCCCAGAAACCTCCTTTTACTCTCTGTTCCAGACGTTCTAGACAACCAATTCTTATTGCTTTTAGCCGTACCCTTATCCTACTCCTCCTCTGTTCCTCTGGCGATGTAGAGGTGAATCCAGGCCCTGCAGTGCCTAGCTCCACTCCTATTCCCCAGGCGCTCTCTTTTGATGACTTCTGTAACCGTAATAGCCTTGGTTTCATGCATGTTAACATTAGAAGCCTCCTCCCTAAGTTTGTTCTATTCACTGCTTTAGCACACTCTGCCAACCCGGATGTTCTAGCTGTGTCTGAATCCTGGCTTAGGAAGACCACCAAAAATTCTGTCATTTTCATCCCAAACTATAACATTTTCAGACAGGATAGAACTGCCAAAGGGGGCAGTGTTGCAATCTACTGCAAAGACAGCCTGCAGAGTTCTGTCCTACTATCCAGGTCTGTACCCAAACAATTTGAACTTCTACTTTTAAAAATCCACCTCTCTAACAAGTCTCTCACCGTTGCCGCCTGCTATAGACCACCCTCTGCCACCAGCTGTGCTCTGGACACCATATGTGAACTGATTGCCCCCCATCTATCTTCAGAGCTTGTGCTGCTAGGCGACCTAAACTGGAACATGCTTAACACCCCAGCCATCCTACAATCTAAGCTTGATGCCCTCAATCTCACACAAATGATCAATGAACCTACCAGGTACCTCCTCGAAGTCTTAAACACGGGCACCCTTCATAGATATCATCCTAACCAACTTGCCCTCTAAATACACCTCTGCTGTCTTCAACCAAGATCTCAGCGATCACTGCCTCATTGCCTGCATCCGTAATGGGTCAGAGGTCAAACGACCTCCACTCATCACTGTCAAACGCTCCCTGAAACACTTCAGTGAGCAGGCCTTTCTAATCGACCTGGCCGGGGTATCCTGAAAGGATATTGATCTCATCCCGTCAGTAGAGGATGCTTGGGTATTTTTTTTAAATGCCTTCCTAACCATCTTAAATAAGCATGCCCCATTCAAGAAATGTAGAACCAGGAACAGATATAGCCCCTGGTTCTCCCCAGACCTGACTGCCCTTAACCAACACAAAAACATCCTATGGCGTTCTGCATTAGCATCGAACAGCCACTGTGATATGCAGCTGTTCAGGGAAGCTAGTAACCATTATACACAGGCAGTTAGAAAAGCCAAGGCTAGCTTTTTCAAGCAGAAATTTGCTTCCTGCAACACTAACTCAAAAAGGTTCTGGGACACTGTAAAGTCCATGGAGAATAAGAACACCTCCTCCCAGCTGCCCACTGCACTGAAGATAGGAAACACTGTCACCACTGATAAATCCACCATAATTGAGAATTACAATAATAATTTTTCTATGGCTTGCCATGCTTTCCACCTGGCTACTCCTACCCGGTCAACAGCACTGCACCCCCCACAGCAACTCGCCCAAGCCTTCCCCATTTCTCCTTCTCCCAAATCCAGTCAGCTGATGTTCTGAAAGAGCTGAAAAATCTGGAACCCTACAAATCAGCCGGGCTTGACAATCTGGACCCTTTCTTTCTAAAATGATCTGCCGAAATTGTTGCCACCCCTATTACTAGCCTGTTCAACCTCCCTTTCGTGTCGTCTGAGATTCCCAAAGATTGGAAAGCAGCTGCGGTCATCCCCGTCTTCAAAGGGGGACACACTCTTGACCCAAACTGCTACAGACCTATATCTATCCTACCTTGCCTTTCTAAGGTCTTTGAAAGCCAAGTCAACAAACAGATTACCGACCATTTCGAATCTCACCATACCTTCTCTGCTATGCAATCTGGTTTCAGAGCTGGTCATGGGTGCACCTCAGCCTCGCTCAAGGTCCTAAACGATATCTTAACCGCCATCGATAAGAAACATTACTGTGCAGCCATATTCATTGATCTGGCCAAGGCCTTTGACTCTGTCAATCACCACATCCTCATCGGCAGACTCGACAGCCTTGGTTTCTCAAATAATTGCCTCGCCTGGTTCACCAACTACTTCTCTGACTGTTCAGTGTGTCAAATCGGAGGGTCTGCTGTCCGGACCTCTGGCAGTCTCTATGGGGGTGCCACAGGGTTCAATTCTTGGACCGACTCTCTTCTCTGTATACATCAATGATGTCGCCCTTGCTGCTGATGAGTCTCTGATCCACCTCTACGCAGACGACACCATTCTGTATACTTCTGGCCCTTCTTTGGACCCTGTGTTAACAACCCTCCAGGCAAGCTTCAATGCCATACAACTCTCCTTCCGTGGCCTCCAATTGCTCTTAAATACAAGTAAAACTAAATGCATGCTCTTCAACCGATCGCTACCTGTACCTGCCCGCCTGTCCAACATCACTACTCTGGACGGCTCTGACTTAGAATACGTGGACAACTACAAATACTTAGGTGTCTGGTTAGACTGTAAACTCTCCTTCCAGACCCATATCAAACATCTCCAATCCAAAGTTAAATCTAGAATTGGCTTCCTATTTCGCAACAAAGCATCCTTCACTCATGCTGCCAAACATACCCTTGTAAAACTGACCATCCTACCAATCCTCGACTTCAGCGATGTCATTTACAAAATAGCCTCCAATACCCTACTCAACAAACTGGATGCAGTCTATAACAGTGCAATCCGTTTTGTCACCAAAGCCCCATATGCTACCCACCATTGCGACCTGTACGCTCTCGTTGGCTGGTCCTCGCTTCATACTCGTCGCCAAACCCACTGGCTCCATGTCATCTACAAGACCCTGCTAGGTAAAGTCCCCCCTTATCTCAGCTCGCTGGTCACCATAGCATCTCCCACCTGTAGCACACGCTCCAGCAGGTATATCTCTCTAGTCACCCCCAAAACCAATTCTTTCTTTGGCCGCCTCTCCTTCCAGTTCTCTGCTGCCAATGACTGGAACGAACTACAAAAATCTCTGAAACTGGAAACACTTATCTCCCTCACTAGCTTTAAGCACCAACTGTCAGAGCAGCTCACAGATTACTGCACCTGTACATAGCCCACCTATAATTTAGCCCAAACAACATTTTCAAATCTGTTGGAAAATGAGACAAATATATTGATTTAAGTCACTTTGTCCGAGAGAGATTTACATGGTTATCAAAATGTCACATCAGGGTAAGCCTACACGAAACAAGCCCTTATTTTAAGTAAACCATTTCTCTGTTTGACCACTAGGTCGTATGGGTATTATAACACCACCACTGTGGGGCTCTGTTACGTAGTAGGTAGTATTAGCACACAGTAAGGTAACACATTGCCAGGATACACTTCCACACTTCTTTCCCTCAGGGGGCAGCACCATTTAGAACTCTGAACAAATAATAATATGCTTGGACTGGCCAACCAAGAGGTCAAGAGACCTGGCTGGCCCTCAACCAAGGTAAGGTTTCTGTCTCCCTGGGCACATGTACATTCAGGGATTAGGCACATATGCTGATTTCTCACATAAATGCACACATTAATTTAGGTTACAGACCATGTAACTAGGCCTAAGACCCCTAGACTTAGAGAGTGCAACTATATTAGCAGGCTAGGTTATCGTTTATGTAACATTAAGCCTTGATAAGCACACAGGTGGAGACAATCAGGTGATTGTGAATCAGTGTGGCAGCTGCAGGGCTATGAGGCTGCTGGAGTCTTGGTGGCCATAAAGCCTTTGGTTTTGAACCTTTCGTTTGGGCAGGCTTGTTTGTATTTTTTCCCCTTTTTTGTATATATTTCTTTCTGTCACCATAAACTGATCAATAATACTGGCCAACCAAGGAGTCTAGACAGAACTGGCCCTGGACCTAAGGTAAGGTTGCTGTCTCCTGAAGTTCATGCATTCAACACCTGGTCGCATGTGCTTACTTCCCACATTAATGCACTCATCAAGTTTACAGACCATGTAGCTAGGCCTAGGCCCCCTAGATACAGTGAGTGCCATAATATCAGCAGGTTAGTTATCGGTTTTGTAACAGTACCTTATTTATGGTTTGAGAGGTTTTTCTGTTCCTTAAGGTTTCAGAATATATGCAAGGAGCAGTCCGGAATCTTCAAATGGCATTGTTCTACAGCCAGAAAGCTGATGTTAAGGTAATGTTAGTTTAAGACAATTAAAAACCTTAAGGATCCACCCCTTTTTTTCAATTTTCACTCTAAACGACATACCCAAATCTAACTGCCTGTAGCTCAGGCCCTGAAGCAAGGATATGCAAATTCTTGATACCATTTGAAAGGAAACACTTTGAAGTTTGTGGAATGTGAAAGGAATGTAGGATAATGTAACATATTAGATCTGGTAAAAGATAATATTAAAAAGGAAAAAAAAACTTTTTTTTCCCATCTTTGAAATGCAAGAGAAAGGCCATAATGTATTCCAGCCCAGGTGCAATTTAGATTTTGGCCACTAGATGGCAGCAGTGTATGTGGAAAGTTTAAGACTCATCCAATGAACCATTGATGTCTGTTCAAAATGTTGAATCAAGACTGCCCAATGTGCCTAATTTGTTTATTAATAACTTTTCAACTTCAAAACTGTGCACTCTCCTCAAACAATAGCATGGTATTATTTCACTGTAATAGCTACTGTAAATTGGACTGTGCAGTTAGATGAACAAGAATTTAAGTTATGACAATATCAGATATGTCTATGTCTTGGCAAATGTTCTTGTTGCTTACAACCTCATGCTAATCGCATTTGCCTATGTTAGCTCAACCGTCCCTTGGGGGACACACTGATCCTGAAGAAGACAATTAATGCAATTGAATCATTCTGCTTACATTTGTAATTCTGCTTACATCAATCTGGGCACCCTGACCACAAAACAGCTATCTATGCATGTGAAAAGTTACCCCAAGAGGATGGGAACATTTAAAATTGATGGGACACAAGTTTGGAATATTACATCTAGCAATGAGTGTGAAACACATTTTACCATTGTTTACATTCATCTGCATGAATAATCACTTTCTCATGGACATTGTAAAAGGAAAGTCACAAGATGATTTCATAGATCATTGTTTTGTGGACAGAAAATGTTGCCCAAAATGCATTCTAAAATAAATGTTACATTCACTTCCACAGGATCAACTCTCCAGACTAGCCATCAGAGATGATTTCAAGAGATTTCAAGAGATCGAAGAGATTAGAAAGCGCATTGCTACAGAGTGCTATTGGTTGGGTAGTTTGATGGCTCTACACAACCCACCTTTTCAACCTGACTGGCACTTTAAGCATTGTAATGCAAATATCATTTTCCCACCCCTTATAATTAAAAGTGAGCGGGAGGTTGTTTAAATGTATCATTAACAATGACATTGTTTACAAACAATGTTAACGAAGTGTTAACGAAGTGTTAGGTTCAGAGGGGTATACTAGAAAGCAGGAGCAATGAGTTGGCCAGCTAACTTTGATTTAAAAAAAAAACTGAAATAAGAAAGCTTAACTTAGACATTATTTTTTTGGTTGAGTCAAATAAACTGTGCCCATTTCAAGCTTATCTTTCCCAAATTATATCTCTTATGGCAAAAACTTTACAAGCACTAATTATGATACATTTAGACTGTGAATAGTATCTAGTTATGGTAAGGAGTGAAATAAGTATAGCCAGTTATAATTGTAACGGTTTAGCAGATAAGAAAAGATCAGTCATTGCTTTGCTAAAAGATGATTCACACCTTTTTGAATGTATTGAATTTACAGGCAGCAAACAAATCATTATGGTGGGGTGACTACAACTGTGTTTAGTACTTCACTGGACTAAAGGAAATCACAAATTATCATCCTTGTGCCCTTAAGGAGATCACAAATATTATGGACACATTAGAAAAAGCAGTTTCTGTATAAAGAGACCAGACTAAAAGTACAGGTAGATTACAATAGAAACAGTACTACAGAAGTACAATTCAAGTTACAGAAAAAACAAAAGAACTGGAGGAACTTATTCAAGAACAATCTAATATAATCTACTATAAAAAAATAAAGCAAAGTGGATAGAATATGGAGAAAAATGCACAATTCTTCAATACAAGAATTCAATCAAAAATAATTTGCAGAAACGTGTTACCAAAGACAGGGTCATCCATGATTCTCTAAATTATAAGATAACCCTGTGAAGTTTTCAGTGGTGTTTTGTGGACTGTGGCAATGTGCATTCCATAGGAAGTGCACCCCTATTGATAAAACTGTGGTTGTATTGGACATGTGAGGCATTGTCACGTTCTGACCTTTATTTCCTTTGTTTTGTCATTATTTATTATGGTCAGGGCGTGAGTTGGGGTGGGCAGTCTATGTTTGTTTTTCTATGATTTGGGTATTTCTATGTTTCGGCCTAGAATGGTTCTCAATCAGAGGCAGGTGTCATTAGTTGTCTCTGATTGAGAATCATACTTAGGTAGCCTGGGTTTCACTGTGTTGGTGGGTGATTGTTCCTGTCTCTGTGTTTGTTGCACCAGATAGGGCCGTGGCGGTTTTCTACGGTTGTTGTTTTGTATTATGGTCATGTTTAGTTGTCTTATTAAAATAACATGAACTTCAACCACGCTGCGTTTTGGTCCGCCTCTCCTTCAACGCAAGAAAACCGTTACAGGCATGTTTCCGTTCTATTCTCTGAATGATTTTGACTGTGTATCTCTCTTAGTTGAGCAGGATGTCAACCCTGATAACATGGTATTTAACCCATTAATGAATCAAAATATATATATATAATAATTGTGTTGATCCAGATTCAAATTTCCTGAGATTTACCATGGATGAGTATCACTTGGGATTACTGTGATGTTAAACTGATATACAGGTTGTTAAATTGTTAATTTCAGGATGAGCTTATTTTCTACCTTTTCATTTGAACGTTCGAAATCTTCCTAAAAGTAATTTCCACCTTGTTCATTGTCTTCTCTCCATCATGAATTTTCCATTGTTGCCCCTTGAGAAACGTTGTTGACTGGAGAGACAACCATGCTTTATGACATGTCTCCTTATAATGCTGATCACCACTGTGGAACCTCAAGAGTGGGAGGTTTGTCCATTTTTGTTCATAAACGTTTTCAATTCTTTGTAAGAGAGGACCTCGCACTTACATCTGATGACATTGATGTTGAATCTCTTTTCATAGAAATCCCTCCTGTTAATGTTTTGGTGGTAAAAAGTGGTAATTGGATGCATCTATCAACCACCCGATTCTGACATTGGTAGTTTTATTGATATCCTTGCATCAACCTTGGATTTGATTAATAATGAAGATACAATTTGTTTTCTATTGGGTGATTACAACAAACATATTTAAAAGTGAGAACCACTCACTGACATCTGACTTTTTGAATATTCTATACTCCAGCTATATGTATCCCCTCATCTATAAGCCCACAAGTCACCAGTTCATATGCCACCCTTATTGATAATATTTTTACAAATTCTTTGACTAATGTGGCCAATACAGGTATACTTTATACTGACATTTCTGAACACGTTCCACTTTTCCACTTCTATTTGGCAGCTGGAAATGAGCAGATGGGAATGATTAGTAGCATTAAGGGTAGAATATTTAACAAAAGTAATTGTGAGCGCTTTAAGATGTTTTAATATTTGATGGGAAAATGTTTATAATCAGGCCGTTGTGGAGTCCGCTTACCAGACTTTTCTCACAGTTTTCAATTCTGTATTTCACCACTGCATTCTTATGGATTACATAATTTCCCTTCTCTGCTTCAGTTCGATCCTCCTGATATGATGGAAGTAATTGGTAACTTAAAGATATCAGCAGCAGGTCATGATGAGATTGGTGCCTCTTTCGTGAAGTCAGTGTCTTCTTTGATCACTGAGCCTCTAATGTATGTCTTCAACAAATATCTGTGCGAACTGGTATTGTTACTAAATATTAGAAAATTGCCAAACTTATCCCCCTGTATAAATCTGGAATCCCAGATATTTTACAAATTATCACTCAATATCTGTACTACCATGTTTTTCTAGAAAAATCGATGTATAAGAGAATGTTGAAACATTAAATCAACACTATTCTATATGAGCACCAATATGGTTTTTGTAAAAACTACTCCACAGATATGGCCTTTTTACAGTCCTGAACAACAATGAATACGTGCTTGGCATCATTTTAGATTTATACAAAGCGTTTGATCATGAAATATGACTTTCTAAATTGCATTATGGTTTTCATGTTTATGATAGAGAACAATTTGTTTATGCAAAAGGCTGTGCATCTACCTGGGCCAAGATATCCTGTGGCATGCCACAGGGTTTGATAATTGGACCTTTGTTATTCCTAATCTATATCAATGACCTTGCTGATGTGTCTTCTACAGTAATTTCCATTCTCTTTGCAGATGATACCAATTTGATTTTAACACAATAATTTTGACTCGCTAATTAATGAAGCCAACTCGGGCATGGTCAAATTTTCTGAATTGTTCCAGATAATTTGTTAATTTTTAAATGTAAACATCTGACTATATTGTATTCACTATTAAGAATAAGAAATATCGTTAAATAAAGAGCCAGAATCTCAATTGGTAGGAACGAAATGGAACAAGTCATATCCACTAGATTTCTCTGAGTTCTAATTGATGAAAAGTTATCCTGGAAAGATCATATTCAATTTGTCTGATCAAAGTGATAATCTGTTGGTATGGTTTGTTTCATCAGATTTGCTTCCTAGCTCTTTACTATATCTTAATTTCCCCATATTTCATTTACTGTAATATTGTCTAGGCCAGTACGTATGCCTCCTACCTGCACAAATTAGTCATCATACACAAGACATTTGCAAGACTAGCTACCTCGTCTAATTGCCTGGCTCGATCTGAACCTTTGTTTAAGAAACTCAATATCTTGTCTATGTACGGCATTAATGTATGCCAGTTATGCACTTCTATCTCCACACTTTTATACTTCCCAGACAGTTTACTTTTCAATGGATTCTTCCAGGTTAACTCTGAAATCCATCTATATAACACAAGACACAGTGATAACCTTCACCCTCCCCACTGCCGTACCTCACATTGGCACCTCTATATCTGATAGAGAATTGACTTACTCCTAGAATCCACATTGGCAAAATATCATCTTCCCTCAATAGATTCAAGCGGAGACTGGGGGTCAGCCTGATGGACCAAACTACTCCATAATCATCTCCATATAGCCTAACTCTCACACACACACGTGCACATTCACACACACATTTAAACAACACAAATAGATATTTTTCCTGATTACTGATCAATTCATTTATACATTTAAAATGAGTAGATTTCCAACCACACCTGCACACCATTTCTTTTGATGTTCTAATTTGTCATTACAGTAAATAATCTATGACAAATGACGTTAAACAGAAGGTATTTTTTATTTTACCTTTATTTAACTAGGCAAGTCAGTTAAGAACAAATTCTTATTTTCAATGATAACCCACTGGTCCTAGGCTAACTGCCTTGTTCAGGGGAAGAATGACAGATTTTTACCCTATCAGCTTGGGGATTTGATCTTGCAACCTTTCGGTTACTAGTCCACTAAGCTACCTGCCTAGTGGTCAGTAATTGTTGTTTGTTATGATTGCTAAATTGCTGTTGTATTTTTTTTAAATGTAATTTCATTTTGTCAAATGTGTAATTGTATATTAGTCTATTTTAAATCAATGGGATATGTACTATGTATCAATGCAAAACAAATAAACCACTGTTTAAAATACACATGGAATTTGTTGCTAATCTAACATTTTGTCTTGGAGACAGCAGTTCTGTCCCTGTCTTTCCCTTCAGCCTGGCTCCAGGAAATGCAGCCATTTTAACAGGTGGAAATGCTGGTCAGTCACACCTGCAATATATTTACACAAACAATTAGTTGAAAAGGACCAATAGGGAGCTCACAGTTCACAATCACATTACTACCCTACGGCATCTAATAGAGGCCATACACTGTCCTTTCCGTGTGTGGTAGTTGGTGCCGTTTTAAGATGAGGGAGGACAATTTAAAATATTTAATGAGCATGGCCTTATTTCTATTACAGCATATTGGATGACTGTCATTCATATCCCATTCACCCAGTTCAATGTAACATCGATAGGTTTAGGCTACTACATGATATTATATTCCCTATACCCATCATGAGTGAAAGTTTACAACGTATGTGCATAGGTCGAGATACATTTTTGTAATCGAGTTGACAGACAGTGACATATTCAATACCGGATTTTACCCTCTTGCCTGCTCAAAGCTGATCTAGGGTGTAATCATTAGTCCAACATTAGTCACTTTGCTTTGTATAATTCATTCTCACATCTACGCACTCTCTTCTCACCTTTTCCCTTCGCTTCAGTGCTCAACATATCAGCTGTCTGGTACCAGGCAAAAACATTTTTTTAAACATGCATACCATAACCGTTGCACACAGCCTACATCCTTGTCACCATTTTAGCTATCATCATAGTCAATATAGCTACTAGAACTAACGCATGAGTAAACGCACTACAGTCATGCAGTACAGTAAGCAAGCAGTTTAGAAACTTACACTGTGGCAATAAATGAATAAACATTGACTTGGAAGAGATCCAGTGTTGGATAGCCATAGCTAGTTAGCTAACATAACATCCCTCTCTGTTTGAGCCGGGTGTTTTGAGTATGCTAAACTAGCTAGCATTCGCTAGCAAAGTAAGTGGAAAAAAAATACGAAGAAATATAACTAGCTCTCTCTATTGATTTTTCTTAATTTTTGAAGAAATGTATTTTGTGTTTCTCTTTGAGTCAACTAGACCAACTCACCTTTTTAAGCACTTTACTACTATATTCATTCTAGGATCCATATCTCTGACTGTATAAGTCTATGGAAGGGGGTGAGAACCATGAGCCTCCTACATTTTGTATTGAAGTCAATGTACCCAAAGGACGGAAACTAGCTGTCCTCCGGCTAAACCATGGTGCTACCCCAGAGTGTGCTGTTGAGGCTACTGTAGACCTTCAATGAAATAGTGTCTTAATCAATTATTTGTTGATGTGAATATATTTAGTATAGTTTAATCTAAAAAGCATAACATTTTAAAAAACTTTAACTTTTTATTTTTACACAGGCTGTATGCATTTACATGTATTTAATTTCTTATGGTTTGATTAACCACCTTAACAGTATAGACCTTTCACTGTCTCCCCTTCCCTCACTGAGTTAGAACCAGACAGGGAACCAGAAGGCCCAACATAGTCACTGAGTTATAACCAGACAAGGAACCAGAAGGCCCAACATGGTTACTGAGTTATAACCAGACAAGGAACCAGAAGGCCCAACATGGTTACTGAGTTATAACCAGACAAGGAACCAGAAGGCCCAACATGGTTACTGAGTTATAACCAGACAGGGAACCAGAAGGCCCAACATAGTTACTGAGTTATAACCAGACAGGGAACCAGAAGGCCCAACATAGTCACTGAGTTATAACCAGACAAGGAACCAGAAGGCCCAACATGGTTACTGAGTTATAACCAGACAGGGAACCAGAAGGGCCAACATAGTTACTGAGTTATAACCAGTCAGGGAACCAGAAGGCCCAACATAGTTACTGAGTTATAACCAGACAGGGAACCAGAAGGCCCAACATAGTCACTGAGTTATAACCAGACAGGGAACCAGAAGGCCCAACATAGTCACTGAGTTATAACCAGACAAGGAACCAGAAGGCCCAACATAGTTACTGAGTTATAACCAGACAGGGAACCAGAAGGCCCAACATAGTCACTGAGTTATAACCAGACAGGGAACCAGAAGGCCCAACATAGTCACTGAGTTATAACCAGACAGGGAACCAGAAGGCCCAACATAGTCACTGAGTTATAACCAGACAGGGCACCAGAAGGCCCAACATAGTCACTGAGTTATAACCAGACAGGGAACCAGAAGGCCCAACATAGTCACTGAGTTATAACCAGACAAGGAACCAGAAGGCCCAACATAGTCACTGAGTTATAACAAGACAGGGAACCAGAAGGCCCAACATAGTCACTGAGTTATAACCAGACAGGGCACCAGAAGGCCCAACATAGTCACTGAGTTATAACCAGACAGGGAACCAGAAGGCCCAACATAGTCACTGAGTTATAACCAGACAAGGAACCAGAAGGCCCAACATAGTCACTGAGTTATAACCAGACAGGGAACCAGAAGGCCCAACATAGTTACTGAGTTATAACCAGACAAGGAACCAGAAGGCCCAACATGGTTACTGAGTTATAACCAGACAGGGAACCAGAAGGGCCAACATAGTTACTGAGTTATAACCAGACAGGGAACCAGAAGGCCCAACATAGTCACTGAGTTATAACCAGACAAGGAACCAGAAGGCCCAACATGGTTACTGAGTTATAACCAGACAGGGAACCAGAAGGGCCAACATAGTTACTGAGTTATAACCAGTCAGGGAACCAGAAGGGCCAACATAGTTACTGAGTTATAACCAGTCAGGGAACCAGAAGGCCCAACATAGTTACTGAGTTATAACCAGACAGGGAACCAGAAGGCCCAACATAGTCACTGAGTTATAACCAGACAGGGAACCAGAAGGCCCAACATAGTCACTGAGTTATAACCAGACAGGGAACCAGAAGGCCCAACATAGTCACTGAGTTATAACCAGACAAGGAACCAGAAGGCCCAACATAGTTACTGAGTTATAACCAGACAGGGAACCAGAAGGCCCAACATAGTCACTGAGTTATAACCAGACAGGGAACCAGAAGGCCCAACATAGTCACTGAGTTATAACCAGACAGGGAACCAGAAGGCCCAACATAGTCACTGAGTTATAACCAGACAGGGCACCAGAAGGCCCAACATAGTCAATGAGTTATAACCAGACAGGGAATCAGAAGGCCCAACATAGTCACTGAGTTATAACCAGACAAGGAACCAGAAGGCCCAACATAGTCACTGAGTTATAACCAGACAGGGAACCAGAAGGCCCAACATAGTTACTGAGTTATAACCAGACAAGGAACCAGAAGGCCCAACATGGTTACTGAGTTATAACCAGACAAGGAACCAGAAGGCCCAACATAGTCACTGAGTTATAACCAGACAAGGAACCAGAAGGCCCAACATGGTTACTGAGTTATAACCAGACAGGGAACCAGAAGGGCCAACATAGTTACTGAGTTATAACCAGTCAGGGAACCAGAAGGCCCAACATAGTTACTGAGTTATAACCAGACAGGGAACCAGAAGGCCCAACATAGTCACTGAGTTATAACCAGACAGGGAACCAGAAGGCCCAACATAGTCACTGAGTTATAACCAGACAAGGAACCAGAAGGCCCAACATAGTTACTGAGTTATAACCAGACAGGGAACCAGAAGGCCCAACATAGTCACTGAGTTATAACCAGACAGGGAACCAGAAGGCCCAACATAGTCACTGAGTTATAACCAGACAGGGAACCAGAAGGCCCAACATAGTCACTGAGTTATAACCAGACAGGGCACCAGAAGGCCCAACATAGTCACTGAGTTATAACCAGACAGGGAACCAGAAGGCCCAACATGGTTACTGAGTTATAACCAGACAAGGAACCAGAAGGCCCAACATGGTTACTGAGTTATAACCAGACAAGGAACCAGAAGGCCCAACATGGTTACTGAGTTATAACCAGACAAGGAACCAGAAGGCCCAACATAGTTACTGAGTTATAACCAGTCAGGGAACCAGAAGGCCCAACATGGTTACTGAGTTATAACCAGACAGGGAACCAGAATGACCTACATAGTCACTGAGTTATAGCCAGACAAGGAACCAGAAGGCCCAACATAGTCACTGAGTTATAACAAGACAGGGAACCAGAAGGCCCAACATAGTCACTGAGTTATAACCAGACAGGGAACCAGAAGGCCCAACATGGTTACTGAGTTATAACCAGACAAGGAACCAGAAGGCCCAACATAGTCACTGAGTTATAACCAGACAGGGCACCAGAAGGCCCAACATAGTCACTGAGTTATAACCAGACAGGGAACCAGAAGGCCCAACATAGTCACTGAGTTATAACCAGACAGGGCACCAGAAGGCCCAACATAGTCACTGAGTTATAACCAGACAGGGAACCAGAAGGCCCAACATAGTCACTGAGTTATAACCAGACAAGGAACCAGAAGGCCCAACATAGTCACTGAGTTATAACCAGACAGGGAACCAGAAGACCCAACATAGTTACTGAGTTATAACCAGACAAGGAACCAGAAGGCCCATCATGGTTACTGAGTTATAACCAGACAGGGAACCAGAAGTGCCAACATAGTTACTGAGTTATAACCAGACAGGGAACCAGAAGGCCCAACATAGTCACTGAGTTATAACCAGACAAGGAACCAGAAGGCCCAACATGGTTACTGAGTTATAACCAGACAGGGAACCAGAAGGGCCAACATAGTTACTGAGTTATAACCTGTCAGGGAACCAGAAGGCCCAACATAGTTACTGAGTTATAACCAGTCAGGGAACCAGAAGGGCCAACATAGTCACTGAGTTATAACCAGTCAGTGAACCAGAAGGCCCAACATAGTCACTGAGTTATAACCAGACAGCGAACCAGAAGGCCCAACATAGTTACTGAGTTATAACCAGACAAGGAACCAGAAGGCCCAACATGGTTACTGAGTTATAACCAGACAGGGAACCAGAAGGGCCAACATAGTTACTGAGTTATAACCAGACAGGGAACCAGAAGGCCCAACATAGTCACTGAGTTATAACCAGACAGGGAACCAGAAGGCCCAACATAGTCACTGAGTTATAACCAGACAAGGAACCAGAAGGCCCAACATGGTTACTGAGTTATAACCAGACAGGGAACCAGAAGGGCCAACATAGTTACTGAGTTATAACCTGTCAGGGAACCAGAAGGCCCAACATAGTTACTGAGTTATAACCAGTCAGGGAACCAGAAGGGCCAACATAGTCACTGAGTTATAACCAGTCAGTGAACCAGAAGGCCCAACATAGTCACTGAGTTATAACCAGACAGCGAACCAGAAGGCCCAACATAGTTACTGAGTTATAACCAGACAAGGAACCAGAAGGCCCAACATGGTTACTGAGTTATAACCAGACAGGGAACCAGAAGGGCCAACATAGTTACTGAGTTATAACCAGCCAGGGAACCAGAAGGCCCAACATAGTCACTGAGTTATAACCAGACAGGGCACCAGAAGGCCCAACATAGTCACTGAGTTATAGCCAGACAGGGAACCAGAAGGCCCAACATGGTTACTGAGTTATAACCAGACAAGGAACCAGAAGGCCCAACATGGTTACTGAGTTATAACCAGACAAGGAACCAGAAGGCCCAACATGGTTACTGAGTTATAACCAGACAAGGAACCAGAAGGCCCAACATAGTTACTGAGTTATAACCAGTCAGGGAACCAGAAGGCCCAACATGGTTACTGAGTTATAACCAGACAGGGAACCAGAATGGCCCAACATAGTCACTGAGTTATAACCAGACAAGGAACCAGAAGGCCCAACATAGTCACTGAGTTATAACAAGACAGGGAACCAGAAGGCCCAACATAGTCACTGAGTTATAACCAGACAGGGAACCAGAAGGCCCAACATGGTTACTGAGTTATAACCAGACAAGGAACCAGAAGGCCCAACATAGTCACTGAGTTATAACCAGACAGGGCACCAGAAGGCCCAACATAGTCACTGAGTTATAACCAGACAGGGAACCAGAAGGCCCAACATAGTCACTGAGTTATAACCAGACAGGGCACCAGAAGGCCCAACATAGTCACTGAGTTATAACCAGACAGGGAACCAGAAGGCCCAACATAGTCACTGAGTTATAACCAGACAAGGAACCAGAAGGCCCAACATAGTCACTGAGTTATAACCAGACAGGGAACCAGAAGGCCCAACATAGTTACTGAGTTATAACCAGACAAGGAACCAGAAGGCCCATCATGGTTACTGAGTTATAACCAGACAGGGAACCAGAAGTGCCAACATAGTTACTGAGTTATAACCAGACAGGGAACCAGAAGGCCCAACATAGTCACTGAGTTATAACCAGACAAGGAACCAGAAGGCCCAACATGGTTACTGAGTTATAACCAGACAGGGAACCAGAAGGGCCAACATAGTTACTGAGTTATAACCTGTCAGGGAACCAGAAGGCCCAACATAGTTACTGAGTTATAACCAGTCAGGGAACCAGAAGGGCCAACATAGTCACTGAGTTATAACCAGTCAGTGAACCAGAAGGCCCAACATAGTCACTGAGTTATAACCAGACAGCGAACCAGAAGGCCCAACATAGTTACTGAGTTATAACCAGACAAGAAACCAGAAGGCCCAACATGGTTACTGAGTTATAACCAGACAGGGAACCAGAAGGCCCAACATAGTCACTGAGTTATAACCAGACAAGGAACCAGAAGGCCCAACATAGTTACTGAGTTACAACCAGACAAGGAACCAGAAGGCCCAACATAGTCACTGAGTTATAACCAGACAGGGAACCAGAAGGCCCAACATAGTTACTGAGTTATAACCAGACAAGGAACCAGAAGGCCCATCATGGTTACTGAGTTATAACCAGACAAGGAACCAGAAGGCCCAACATAGTTACTGAGTTACAACCAGACAAGGAACCAGAAGGCCCAACATAGTCACTGAGTTATAACCAGACAGGGAACCAGAAGGCCCAACATAGTTACTGAGTTATAACCAGACAAGGAACCAGAAGGCCCATCATGGTTACTGAGTTATAACCAGACAGGGAACCAGAAGTGCCAACATAGTTACTGAGTTATAACCAGACAGGGAACCAGAAGGCCCAACATAGTCACTGAGTTATAACCAGACAAGGAACCAGAAGGCCCAACATGGTTACTGAGTTATAACCAGACAGGGAACCAGAAGGGCCAACATAGTTACTGAGTTATAACCTGTCAGGGAACCAGAAGGCCCAACATAGTTACTGAGTTATAACCAGTCAGGGAACCAGAAGGGCCAACATAGTCACTGAGTTATAACCAGTCAGTGAACCAGAAGGCCCAACATAGTCACTGAGTTATAACCAGACAGCGAACCAGAAGGCCCAACATAGTTACTGAGTTATAACCAGACAAGGAACCAGAAGGCCCAACATGGTTACTGAGTTATAACCAGACAGGGAACCAGAAGGGCCAACATAGTTACTGAGTTATAACCAGACAGGGAACCAGAAGGCCCAACATAGTCACTGAGTTATAGCCAGACAGGGAACCAGAAGGCCCAACATGGTTACTGAGTTATAACCAGACAAGGAACCAGAAGGCCCAACATGGTTACTGAGTTATAACCAGACAAGGAACCAGAAGGCCCAACATGGTTACTGAGTTATAACCAGACAAGGAACCAGAAGGCCCAACATAGTTACTGAGTTATAACCAGTCAGGGAACCAGAAGGCCCAACATGGTTACTGAGTTATAACCAGACAGGGAACCAGAATGGCCAACATAGTCACTGAGTTATAACCAGACAAGGAACCAGAAGGCCCAACATAGTCACTGAGTTATAACAAGACAGGGAACCAGAAGGCCCAACATAGTCACTGAGTTATAACCAGACAGGGAACCAGAAGGCCCAACATGGTTACTGAGTTATAACCAGACAAGGAACCAGAAGGCCCAACATAGTCACTGAGTTATAACCAGACAGGGCACCAGAAGGCCCAACATAGTCACTGAGTTATAACCTGTCAGGGAACCAGAAGGCCCAACATAGTTACTGAGTTATAACCAGTCAGGGAACCAGAAGGGCCAACATAGTCACTGAGTTATAACCAGTCAGTGAACCAGAAGGCCCAACATAGTCACTGAGTTATAACCAGACAGCGAACCAGAAGGCCCAACATAGTTACTGAGTTATAACCAGACAAGGAACCAGACGGCCCAACATGGTTACTGAGTTATAACCAGACAGGGAACCAGAAGGGCCAACATAGTTACTGAGTTATAACCAGACAGGGAACCAGAAGGCCCAACATAGTCACTGAGTTATAACCAGACAGGGAACCAGAAGGCCCAACATAGTCACTGAGTTATAACCAGACAAGGAACCAGAAGGCCCAACATGGTTACTGAGTTATAACCAGACAGGGAACCAGAAGGGCCAACATAGTTACTGAGTTATAACCTGTCAGGGAACCAGAAGGCCCAACATAGTTACTGAGTTATAACCAGTCAGGGAACCAGAAGGGCCAACATAGTCACTGAGTTATAACCAGTCAGTGAACCAGAAGGCCCAACATAGTCACTGAGTTATAACCAGACAGCGAACCAGAAGGCCCAACATAGTTACTGAGTTATAACCAGACAAGGAACCAGAAGGCCCAACATGGTTACTGAGTTATAACCAGACAGGGAACCAGAAGGGCCAACATAGTTACTGAGTTATAACCAGCCAGGGAACCAGAAGGCCCAACATAGTCACTGAGTTATAACCAGACAGGGCACCAGAAGGCCCAACATAGTCACTGAGTTATAGCCAGACAGGGAACCAGAAGGCCCAACATGGTTACTGAGTTATAACCAGACAAGGAACCAGAAGGCCCAACATGGTTACTGAGTTATAACCAGACAAGGAACCAGAAGGCCCAACATGGTTACTGAGTTATAACCAGACAAGGAACCAGAAGGCCCAACATAGTTACTGAGTTATAACCAGTCAGGGAACCAGAAGGCCCAACATGGTTACTGAGTTATAACCAGACAGGGAACCAGAATGGCCCAACATAGTCACTGAGTTATAACCAGACAAGGAACCAGAAGGCCCAACATAGTCACTGAGTTATAACAAGACAGGGAACCAGAAGGCCCAACATAGTCACTGAGTTATAACCAGACAGGGAACCAGAAGGCCCAACATGGTTACTGAGTTATAACCAGACAAGGAACCAGAAGGCCCAACATAGTCACTGAGTTATAACCAGACAGGGCACCAGAAGGCCCAACATAGTCACTGAGTTATAACCAGACAGGGAACCAGAAGGCCCAACATAGTCACTGAGTTATAACCAGACAGGGCACCAGAAGGCCCAACATAGTCACTGAGTTATAACCAGACAGGGAACCAGAAGGCCCAACATAGTCACTGAGTTATAACCAGACAAGGAACCAGAAGGCCCAACATAGTCACTGAGTTATAACCAGACAGGGAACCAGAAGGCCCAACATAGTTACTGAGTTATAACCAGACAAGGAACCAGAAGGCCCAACATGGTTACTGAGTTATAACCAGACAGGGAACCAGAAGTGCCAACATAGTTACTGAGTTATAACCAGACAGGGAACCAGAAGGCCCAACATAGTCACTGAGTTATAACCAGACAAGGAACCAGAAGGCCCAACATGGTTACTGAGTTATAACCAGACAGGGAACCAGAAGGGCCAACATAGTTACTGAGTTATAACCTGTCAGGGAACCAGAAGGCCCAACATAGTTACTGAGTTATAACCAGTCAGGGAACCAGAAGGGCCAACATAGTCACTGAGTTATAACCAGTCAGTGAACCAGAAGGCCCAACATAGTCACTGAGTTATAACCAGACAGCGAACCAGAAGGCCCAACATAGTTACTGAGTTATAACCAGACAAGAAACCAGAAGGCCCAACATGGTTACTGAGTTATAACCAGACAGGGAACCAGAAGGCCCAACATAGTCACTGAGTTATAACCAGACAAGGAACCAGAAGGCCCAACATAGTTACTGAGTTACAACCAGACAAGGAACCAGAAGGCCCAACATAGTCACTGAGTTATAACCAGACAGGGAACCAGAAGGCCCAACATAGTTACTGAGTTATAACCAGACAAGGAACCAGAAGGCCCATCATGGTTACTGAGTTATAACCAGACAAGGAACCAGAAGGCCCAACATAGTTACTGAGTTACAACCAGACAAGGAACCAG
The DNA here is from genome assembly GCF_045791955.1 of Oncorhynchus clarkii lewisi. NCBI lineage: Eukaryota > Metazoa > Chordata > Actinopteri > Salmoniformes > Salmonidae > Oncorhynchus > Oncorhynchus clarkii. Next base: position 58,032,171 of record NC_092159.1, on the reverse strand, counting down.
AAGGCCCAACATAGTCACTGAGTTATAACCAGACAGGGAACCAGAAGGCCCAACATAGTTACTGAGTTATAACCAGACAAGGAACCAGAAGGCCCATCATGGTTACTGAGTTATAACCAGACAGGGAACCAGAAGTGCCAACATAGTTACTGAGTTATAACCAGACAGGGAACCAGAAGGCCCAACATAGTCACTGAGTTATAACCAGACAAGGAACCAGAAGGCCCAACATGGTTACTGAGTTATAACCAGACAGGGAACCAGAAGGGCCAACATAGTTACTGAGTTATAACCTGTCAGGGAACCAGAAGGCCCAACATAGTTACTGAGTTATAACCAGTCAGGGAACCAGAAGGGCCAACATAGTCACTGAGTTATAACCAGTCAGTGAACCAGAAGGCCCAACATAGTCACTGAGTTATAACCAGACAGCGAACCAGAAGGCCCAACATAGTTACTGAGTTATAACCAGACAAGGAACCAGAAGGCCCAACATGGTTACTGAGTTATAACCAGACAGGGAACCAGAAGGGCCAACATAGTTACTGAGTTATAACCAGACAGGGAACCAGAAGGCCCAACATAGTCACTGAGTTATAGCCAGACAGGGAACCAGAAGGCCCAACATGGTTACTGAGTTATAACCAGACAAGGAACCAGAAGGCCCAACATGGTTACTGAGTTATAACCAGACAAGGAACCAGAAGGCCCAACATGGTTACTGAGTTATAACCAGACAAGGAACCAGAAGGCCCAACATAGTTACTGAGTTATAACCAGTCAGGGAACCAGAAGGCCCAACATGGTTACTGAGTTATAACCAGACAGGGAACCAGAATGGCCAACATAGTCACTGAGTTATAACCAGACAAGGAACCAGAAGGCCCAACATAGTCACTGAGTTATAACAAGACAGGGAACCAGAAGGCCCAACATAGTCACTGAGTTATAACCAGACAGGGAACCAGAAGGCCCAACATGGTTACTGAGTTATAACCAGACAGGGAACCAGAAGGGCCAACATAGTTACTGAGTTATAACCTGTCAGGGAACCAGAAGGCCCAACATAGTTACTGAGTTATAACCAGTCAGGGAACCAGAAGGGCCAACATAGTCACTGAGTTATAACCAGTCAGTGAACCAGAAGGCCCAACATAGTCACTGAGTTATAACCAGACAGCGAACCAGAAGGCCCAACATAGTTACTGAGTTATAACCAGACAAGAAACCAGAAGGCCCAACATGGTTACTGAGTTATAACCAGACAGGGAACCAGAAGGGCCAACATAGTTACTGAGTTATAACCAGACAGGGAACCAGAAGGCCCAACATAGTTACTGAGTTATAACCAGACAAGGAACCAGAAGGCCCAACATAGTCACTGAGTTATAACCAGACAAGGAACCAGAAGGCCCAACATAGTTACTGAGTTACAACCAGACAAGGAACCAGAAGGCCCAACATAGTCACTGAGTTATAACCAGACAGGGAACCAGAAGGCCCAACATAGTTACTGAGTTATAACCAGACAAGGAACCAGAAGGCCCATCATGGTTACTGAGTTATAACCAGACAAGGAACCAGAAGGCCCAACATAGTTACTGAGTTACAACCAGACAAGGAACCAGAAGGCCCAACATAGTCACTGAGTTATAACCAGACAGGGAACCAGAAGGCCCAACATAGTTACTGAGTTATAACCAGACAAGGAACCAGAAGGCCCATCATGGTTACTGAGTTATAACCAGACAGGGAACCAGAAGTGCCAACATAGTTACTGAGTTATAACCAGACAGGGAACCAGAAGGCCCAACATAGTCACTGAGTTATAACCAGACAAGGAACCAGAAGGCCCAACATGGTTACTGAGTTATAACCAGACAGGGAACCAGAAGGGCCAACATAGTTACTGAGTTATAACCTGTCAGGGAACCAGAAGGCCCAACATAGTTACTGAGTTATAACCAGTCAGGGAACCAGAAGGGCCAACATAGTCACTGAGTTATAACCAGTCAGTGAACCAGAAGGCCCAACATAGTCACTGAGTTATAACCAGACAGCGAACCAGAAGGCCCAACATAGTTACTGAGTTATAACCAGACAAGGAACCAGAAGGCCCAACATGGTTACTGAGTTATAACCAGACAGGGAACCAGAAGGGCCAACATAGTTACTGAGTTATAACCAGACAGGGAACCAGAAGGCCCAACATAGTCACTGAGTTATAACCAGACAGGGCACCAGAAGGCCCAACATAGTCACTGAGTTATAACCAGACAGGGAACCAGAAGGCCCAACATGGTTACTGAGTTATAACCAGACAAGGAACCAGAAGGCCCAACATGGTTACTGAGTTATAACCAGACAAGGAACCAGAAGGCCCAACATGGTTACTGAGTTATAACCAGACAAGGAACCAGAAGGCCCAACATAGTTACTGAGTTATAACCAGTCAGGGAACCAGAAGGCCCAACATGGTTACTGAGTTATAACCAGACAGGGAACCAGAATGGCCAACATAGTCACTGAGTTATAACCAGACAAGGAACCAGAAGGCCCAACATAGTCACTGAGTTATAACAAGACAGGGAACCAGAAGGCCCAACATAGTCACTGAGTTATAACCAGACAGGGAACCAGAAGGCCCAACATGGTTACTGAGTTATAACCAGACAAGGAACCAGAAGGCCCAACATAGTCACTGAGTTATAACCAGACAGGGCACCAGAAGGCCCAACATAGTCACTGAGTTATAACCAGACAGGGAACCAGAAGGCCCAACATAGTCACTGAGTTATAACCAGACAGGGCACCAGAAGGCCCAACATAGTCACTGAGTTATAACCAGACAGGGAACCAGAAGGCCCAACATAGTCACTGAGTTATAACCAGACAAGGAACCAGAAGGCCCAACATAGTCACTGAGTTATAACCAGACAGGGAACCAGAAGGCCCAACATAGTTACTGAGTTATAACCAGACAAGGAACCAGAAGGCCCATCATGGTTACTGAGTTATAACCAGACAGGGAACCAGAAGTGCCAACATAGTTACTGAGTTATAACCAGACAGGGAACCAGAAGGCCCAACATAGTCACTGAGTTATAACCAGACAAGGAACCAGAAGGCCCAACATGGTTACTGAGTTATAACCAGACAGGGAACCAGAAGGGCCAACATAGTTACTGAGTTATAACCTGTCAGGGAACCAGAAGGCCCAACATAGTTACTGAGTTATAACCAGTTAGGGAACCAGAAGGGCCAACATAGTCACTGAGTTATAACCAGTCAGTGAACCAGAAGGCCCAACATAGTCACTGAGTTATAACCAGACAGCGAACCAGAAGGCCCAACATAGTTACTGAGTTATAACCAGACAAGGAACCAGAAGGCCCAACATGGTTACTGAGTTATAACCAGACAGGGAACCAGAAGGGCCAACATAGTTACTGAGTTATAACCAGACAGGGAACCAGAAGGCCCAACATAGTCACTGAGTTATAACCAGACAGGGAACCAGAAGGCCCAACATAGTCACTGAGTTATAACCAGACAAGGAACCAGAAGGCCCAACATAGTCACTGAGTTATAACCAGACAGGGAACCAGAAGGCCCAACATAGTCACTGAGTTATAACCAGACAAGGAACCAGAAGGCCCAACATAGTCACTGAGTTAGAACCAGACAGGGAACCAGAAGGCCCAACATAGTCACTGAGTTATAACCAGACAGGGAACCAGAAGTCACTGGGTTATAGCCAGCCAGACAGGGAACCAGAAGTCCCAGCCTAGTCTTGTGGAACCAGACAGGTGTGTCTCTAAATAAATCTGTCCGTGCAAGTTAACGCCAGACTAATATTTGTTTTCTAAATAATTATCATAACGCAAGTTATTTTTCTTGGGGTTGATTGAGCTTTATTTAAACAGGAGAATTATGAATGATTCATTTCTGGGAGAAATAGTGTGGTTAGGTTGAAGTCTGTCGGCCGAGGCTTGGGCTTGTTGCTTTGGAGACCCATCAAACCACTGCTGCTCCTCGCACAGCGATTATTGAACAACCAACACATTGGATGCATCCAACATGGCACCGTTTTTCCTATATAGTGCACTATGTTTAACATGGACCTGATGGTCAACAGTAATGCATTAAATAGGGAATAGGGCTTCATTTCAGATGCAGCCGTTGTCATTCTCCAAGGGACTGTTGCTGCTGTCATCGTGCTGCTGTCAAGTTGTGATCCCCTCACAACTTACAGTCCTATCTTATCTATCTCTGTATATATGTACTGTATGTATGTATTATAAATTAATATTAACCAGGAGAACTCTCTGGAAGATGTTGAAACCACTAGAGGTGTTCAGGGGTGGGTTTGAAAATGTACCATCTCTGTGAGAGCCTATTGGTCGATTTTACCTTGGGAAAAGCTGAGGTCATTAATGATTCAAGCTTTCTATCAGAGACTACCCTCAACTTTCGGACAGTTTTAATCAGTTTCTAGAAGAGAAATGGAATTGAATATTACACTCTTAGAAAAAAGGGTTCCAAAAGGCTTATTTGGCTGTGCCCATAGGAGAACCTTTTTGGGTTTCAAGTAGAACCCTTTTTGGTTCCATTTTGAATCCAGGTAGAACCGTTTTGGCAACCCAAAAAGTTTCTACCTGGAACCAAAAAGGGTACTTCAAAGGGTTATCCTATGGGGACAGCTGAAGAACCCTTTTCGGTTCTATATAGCACCTTTTGTGTAGATGGGCCAACCTATGGGACCTCATGTAGATAATACTACCAGAACGTACTGACTGGAAAGCCTTGGAACTGTTCTATGTTATAGAATGAATCTATAATATAGATAGAATGGTTATCCACTACAACAAATGCAAACTATTATTCCAGGACCCATTGTCCAACCTTTGAGCGCAGTTCTAGTTTTAACCACAGCAGGTCCCTCTTCCTCTGTAAAAGACACGATTTATCCTTGTACATTCTGGTAGAGCACTGAACTGAGTTTTAACCAGATGCTTTTAATGGCAAGTTATTTTAAACGATAGGAGATTATGAAATATGTACGGTGCTGTTAACTTAGATAAACTAATGACCTTTTACTGTCATACGATCAAAAGTCTTAATCAAACCTCTGGAGAAGAAATCACCATTTCAAAACGTTAATCCGATTAAATACTATATTTTTCATAAATGTATATTTTTCAGTCAGACCACCTCGACATAAACTCTGGTTGGTTTCATATGTTTTAAAAGCATATAAAATATTGTCTGTCTATAAAGTTGGAATGTATTCAATGTACTGTATAGGCTACAGTGATCTCCTATGTATGTTATTGACAACTCTGATCTCCTAAATGACAAACGCTGTGGAATTTGGTACAGTATATTATCATTGTCAATAATAACAACTCCATCTAAAAAACTGTGTTGGTCATCTTGACCTTGTCTCCTTATTTTAAAAACGATTTTACTAATAGAATTTTCGCTGCCTAGTTGTTCTTAAAGGATCAATTTACCACAAAAAAATATATATTTTTTGTATTTTGTTAATTAGACCATGCATGTTAGCAGTTAACGTCTCTATTCAATCAGTATCACTGAAATTCAGTGTTACAGCGTGGTTGAAATTTAAAGGCAAAGTTCACCCGTTAGCAGAGACTGCATTCACGGTAAAAGCTGCATATGTTGGCTCAATCGGAAATTACCTGTGAATTTCGATCAGGCAATCTGTAACGCTTCTGCAATACAGATTGAATAGAGCCATACGTTTTCAAGATAGAGAACTTTAGATAAAAATAAAAGTGTGATGATGGTGTGATTTACATCATCACACTTTTAGCATTTTACTAAAGGTGCTCTATCTTGACAACTTAGGGTCTTGCACCATATCTAAAGTGGACTAATGAGCAAAATACTTGAAGATAGTTTGAGTAAAGCTATCTTTATAGGCAAAGGAATTATAAAGGTAATCATCATCATTCATTAAAGAGTATGAGGTCATGTGTTGGACAGATAAGTGAACCTTTGATCCGCCTAAATTAGGGTCAAATTGCATCTGTCAATCACTTCACACTACAAAGTCAGGAAATGTCAGTTCATTACTGTGACCATTTTTTATTAGCCAGAGCCTAATTAGTGTGCAGTATATCCTCATACAGAAAAGTGATATATTGAATATACAGTGGAGAATTAACACTTTCTATGAAGTAGGTCAACATTTGTACAATGCTTTATATTATAATATCCTTTATAATGTGTTATGACACTGACTATACACTGAGTGTACAAAACATTACCCTCTAATATTACCTACCCTAATATCTTGTTGCAACCCCTTTTGCCCTCAGAACAGCCTCAATTCGTTGGGGCATGGACTCTAGGTGTTGAAAGCGTTCCACAGGGATGCTGGCCCATGTTGACTCCAACGCTTCCCACAGTTGTGTCAAGTTGGCTGGATGTCCTTTGGGTGGTGGACCATTCTTGATGCACACGGAAAACTTGAGTGTGAAAAACCCAGCAGCATTGCAGTTCTTGACCCACTCAAACCGGTGTGCCTGGCACCTACTACCATACCCCGTTCCAAGTCACTTAAATATGTTGTCTTGCCCATTCACCCTCTGAATGGCACATATACACCATCCATGTCTCCATTGTCTCAAGGCGTACAAATCATTCTTTAACCCGTCTCCTCACCTTCAGTTACACTGACTGAAGTGGATTTAACAAGTGACATCAATAAGGGATCATAGCTTTCACCTGGATTCACCTGGTTAGTGTGTGTCATGGAAAGAGCAGGTGTTCCTAATGTTTTGTACACTCAGTGTAAGCATCTATAGTAGGGAAGGGAAAGGGAATAACTCAGAAGTGGTGATAAACTCTGTATGATGTTTTATTGATAATGAACTATAATGAGTTATAAGGCTATAATGTATTATTATAGCCATACTTGTTTGGAAACACAGACAATATAGTTTTTAGACACATTAGGCCTTGTTATACTGTAGCGATCCTGCTATATGAGCCACTTTACAATTCCCACCAATTCAGTTAACCCTATTGACGCAATGCATAGGGTTTCACGCCAGTCTGAGACCAATGTTTGCTACACTGGTGTCAGAAGTGGGATGGCGGCTGTGAGGTCATCGGAGCTCACGGGCCTGGACATGTGAGGGGTTGGAGTAGCGATCCTCGCTATATGAGTCAGGTTACAATTTACACCGTTTCTATTGGCACAATGCGTAGAGTGTTTGCCTTTACGCCTGGATCACACCTACTGTAAATCGTTTTTAAACACCTCGATCACACCTACATCGGTATTGCGCAAAATGGTACGCAGCATCATCTGCTACCATTTCAAACCGTCTACGCATACAATTTGATGCATATGTTCGACAAATCCAATGTATGCACCACACAGAAGACACTGCAACGCAATGCTGCAAGGTAAACACACAGTTCCATTGTAAATGAATGTACTTATGGTGTCCCAAAACACACATATTATTTCCGTGTGGTCGAGGCGTTACAGTGGCAATCAGCAGTTAAAACCATAACAAAACACATCCCCGCCCCTGTTTTCGTAAAAAGCTGAGGAATGGGACTGGAGAAATGTTACCACTCAAATTCATAGACAGCTATGGATGCAAGGACTGACCATCTATGATGTAAACATTCTAGTTTTAACCATGATGAGGCTATATAGTGTTTGTTTACAAGAGCACGTAATATTATAAAGCACTATGCACGTGTTTGTTCAAATAAAGCGATCCATTTAGTTATAGAACACTGTAATAGATATTTGTAGGCTTTAAATAAATTCTGCTTCAGTCTCGCGCTCGTGATTTGTATCTTCATGATATGAGCACGGGTCTTCTCCACTAATAATCCACAGGTGTTATCTGTTAGGTCAGTTAGCGGCAAGATTTGACCAGTGAGTAGTATAATCTATAGAAAATGATTGGACATATTCAATGTTCTTGAGGTTTACCTAATTTATCTTTATCGCGTGTTGAATTTTCAGCCCCAGTTTGTAGCAAACGTTACCGCAAAGATGTTCCGCTTTTTCAATATTCTGCCAGCCCCTCTGCAGGTATATCAAAATGTTGTTTTTGTTTGTGTTAACGTGTACCCCTCATTTGTTTTTCAAGCAAACATCTCCGGACAGTCGTTATGCGACATTCTAATAGAACATACTGTATCTTCGACTAAAGTTTACTTTTCAAACCTAGATGTGCGTGAGATCAATTTGCATTCACCCCGTACCCGACGTTACTGAGGATGAGAAAAGGGCGAAAATTCAAAGCTCTACTATAGAACGAGATTTGTTTGAACAAGCCAAGCTTGAGGTGAACGTGATCAAAATATTGCTACTTGGTAAGTTTGTGTGCGTGCGAGGTGTATGTGTTGCAACAACCGTGTCTCACATAATTTCGTATTATTATGTATGGAAATCCGAGACCCCTAAGTATGATATGTTATCTTTGGTATGGTTACTTGAGACAGATGGTTACTTAATGCCAAATTGAAAGGAGTTTGGCTGGGTGGGTATAACACACATTTCTAGAAACACAGTGGATAATTATAATTTAGGCTACTTTTGAACTACTTTTATCTACTTTGCAACTACTTAGCGTGTTAGCTAACCCTTCCCAATTATGTAAAGTACTTAAGAAGATATACTTTCAAGTAGGCCCTACTGTGGTATCTGTACTTCACTATTTATATTTTGGACTACTTTTACTCCACTACATTCCTAAAGGAAATAATGTAGTTTTTACTCCGTACATGTTTCCTGACACCCAAAAGTACTCGTTACGTTTCGAATGTTTAGCAGGACAAGAAAAGTGTCCAATTCACACAATTATCAAGAGAACATCCCTGGTCATCTCCTGCCTCTGATCTGGTGGACTCACTAAACACAATTATCAAGAGAACATCCCTGGTCATCTCCTGCCTCTGATCTGGTGGACTCACTAAACACAATTATCAAGAGAACATCCCTGGTCATCTCCTGCCTCTGATCTGGTGGACTCACTAAACACACATGCTTTATTTGTAAATGTATACGTGTTGGTGCTGTGTTTGCTTAATATGAGGAATTAAAAAGTATTTATACTTTTGATACTTAGTTACACTGCAGAAATCGCCCTGCCATTGGTTGCTAAAACTCTAATACACTGAACGAAAATATGAATGCGATATGCAACCATTTTAAAGATTTTACTGAGTTACAGTTCATATAAGGAAATCAGTCAATTTAAATAAATTCATTAGGCCCTAATCTATGGATTTCACATGACTGGGAATACAGATATGCTGCCATTGGTCACGGATACCTTAAAAAAGGTAGGGGTGTGGATCAGAACCAGTCAGTATCTGGTGTGATCATCATTTGCCTCATGCAGTGCGACACAGTGCGGTGCGACATAATCATGCAGTGCTTAGAGTTGATCAGGCTGTTGATTGTGGAATGTTGTCCCACTCCCCTTCAATGGCTGTGCGAAGTTGCTGAATATTGGTGGGAACATGAACATGTTGATCCAAAGCATCACGAACAAGCTCAATGGGTGACATTTCTGGTGAGTATGCAGGCCATGGAAGAACTGGGGCATTTTCAGCTTCCAGAAATTGTGTAAAGATCCTTACTACATGGAGTACTGGAGTGCAGTATCATGTTGAAACATGAGGTGATGGCGGCGGATGAATGGTATGACAATGGGCCTCGGGATCTCTTCATATTCAAATTGCCATCGATATATTGCACTTGTGTTTGTTGTCCATAGCTTATTATTGCCCATACCATAACCCCACCACCGGGGCACTCTGTTCCCAACATTGACAACTGCAAACCGCTCACCCACACAACGCCATACACATTGTCTACCATCTGCCCGGCACAGTTGAAACTGGGATTCATCTGTGAAAAGCACACAATTCCATCGTGCCAGTGGCCATCGAAGGTGAGCATTTGCCCACTGAAGTAGGTTACGGTGCTGAACTGCAGTCAGGTCAAGACCCTGGTGAGGGCGATGAGCATGCTGATGAGCTTCCCTGAGACAGTTTCTGGCAGTTTGTGCAGAAATTCATAGATTGTGCAAACCTACAAATTAATCAGTTGTCCGGGTGTCTGGTCTCAGACGATCCCGCAGGTGAAGATGCTGGATGTGGAGGTCCTGGCCTGGCGTGGTTACACGTGGTCTGCAGTTGAGGCCAGGTGGACATACTGCCAAATTCTCTTAAAACAATGTAGGAGGTGGCTTATGGTAGAGAAATCACCATTACATTCTCTGGCAACAGCTCTGGTGGACATTTCCTGCAGTCAGCATGCCAATTTCACACTCCCTCCCAATTGGATGGCTTGTGGTTAGAGCGTTGGGCCCGTAACCGGAAGGTTGCTGGATCGAGTCCACGAGCTGTCAAGGTAAAAATATGTCGTTCTGCCCCTGAGCAAGGCAGTTAACCCACTGTTCCCTGGGTGCCAAAGACGTTGACGGTTATGGCAGCCCCCCACACCTCTCTGATTCAGAGGGGTGGGGTTAAATGTGGAAGACACACCTCTCTGATTCAGAGGGGTGGGGTTAAATGTGGAAGATATATTTCAGTTGAATACATTGTTGGACAACTGACTAAATATCCCCCCTTTCCCCTCAACTTGCGACATCTGTGGCATTGTTGTGTGTCAAAACTGCACATTTTTTTTTAGTGGCATTGTATTGTCCCCAGCACAAGGGGAACCTGTGTAATGATGCTGTTTAATCAGCTTCTTGATATGCCACATCTGTCAGGTGGATGGATTATCTTGGCAAAGGAGACATGCTCATTAACAGGGATGTACTAAATTCGATAGAAATAAGCTTTTTGTGTATATGGAACATTTCTGGGGTCTTTTACTTCAGCTCATGAAACATGGCACCAACACTTTGTGTTTTTTTGTATTTGTGCAGTTTGCCTAATTTCAGTTTGTAACAAAATAAGCTGTTCTAGTGTAGAGAATCATTCAGCCATCTAAACCCTTGTGAAATATATTTTCCATAATCTTTTGAAGACGCAAAAGAAATTGCGCACATAGAACAGATCTACCGCTTCTTAGACTTGCGTTCAAGTAGAGTAATAGAACTATAACTCATATTTCTACAGTGTGAATTTGGCCAGGTCACCCAAATAGTTACAGCAATTACATTTATTTTTTGATAATTAAGCCTATTTAAAACCAAATACTCTTGAGTCATTTTCTATTAAGGTATCTTTACTTTTACTCAAGTATGAATGTTGGGAATTTTTCCACCACTGACCCTGACCTTAACCATTTTAGCTACCCATTTGCCTAACCTTAAGCCTTTAACCAAACTCCTAAACTTAACCCTAACCTTATAATGCAAACGGTTGATAGATCATTTAGAATCTCAGCATGTACAACTTTAGCATTTTAGCTAATTGTCAACTTTTGAACTACTTGATACTTTGCAACTACTAGCATGTTAGCTAACCCTTCCCCTAACACTTCCCTTAACCCTTTAACCTAATTCCTAAACTTAACTCTAATGTTAGCGAGCTAGCTAACCTTAGCCACCTACCTGGAATTCATAACATATCAAATGTTTTGCAGATTCCTAACATATTGCATGCTTTTTATGAATTCATAACATGCAATAGAAATTGTCATTCTTAACATATCATACGAAATGGGTGATAGGCATCCACAAATGAATACATACCATACGAAACGCAACATATCCTACTAAATGCGGTGTCTCGGATGTATGTACAGAAAAATACGAAATGCTCTGAGACCAGGTTGGTTGCAAATCCCAAATATGGCCAACCATGTCACTGCAGAATATATTCCATGTGTTTTGTGATTTAAGTTCCCATTAGACTGCACTGATGTGATGACGACTTTGTTCCAGGTGCTACAGTGGTAAGAGTACCATGGTCAAGCAGATGAAGGTCATCCACAGTCATGGCTTCTCCAAGCCAGAGCTTATTAGCTTCAAGGTGCTGTACACTTTACCCTCCTTGGCAGAGATTCTCGAATGTGTTGTGACAAGTTTTTTTCTTTAAAGGGGATTCTTGGCTTTGTTACACTACATTCTCACTATTCTAAAGAACCCAGACAGGTCCATAGCCTGTTATGTTGTTGGCTTAAAAAGGCTGTATTCAACAGTCACGATACCATGATCAATGCATACTGCCCTCCATTAATACTGTGTGCTTCCATTCTGTAAGAAAATGCTCTTACTGATGCTTAATCGAATAGTGTTTTGGCTGGACAGGGCACTGATGTAGCTGATAGTGACTCCACTTGGGAGATTAGGGAGGGAGTTGTTGCGTCTGGATGTATGGTATGGGAGCTGGGGTTTGGGAAAGGTGATTCTACCTCCTCCCAATCAGACCATGGAGGTAGAAGAGCTTAGGTGTGGTTAATGGTAGCTGTATACTGTTCAAACCATGTTTTTTTTACTGTGTACAGTCCTTGGCTAGGGGTCTGTAAAGGTGGGTGTTACATTATTGAACATTTTACATTCACATAGAACAGGCATGAATATCTGTCTGGTAGAATAGAACAAAAATAATGATTCCCTATCTGCAGTGTTGTGAAGAATAGCCCAGTCCCAGTGTTCAATAGTCACCCCTCTCTCTCCCTCCCTCTCTGGCTCACCATCCTAAGTATTTAAACTGAGCCCTCCATGAGTGATTCCATCAGACTACTGAACTTTCTCGATTAGCGAACATTTATTGATTTACTTGTCTGTCTTGATGTATTCACACTTCATATTTTAGCTGCCATGTATACCGAAATAAAACTCAAACTCCCTCCCTTCACAGGCTGCAGTGCTGGATAACCTCCTGACCTCCATGAAGTTTGTGCTGCGCGGCATGGGACTGCTGAGGATTAATCTGGCCAACAAGAAGAACAAGGTGAGGGAGAAGAGCTAGTAGCTAGTCTTGGAGCATCATGTCATACTGACTGACCATGTTGTTAGGACCTTTTGATTTGACAATTTAAAATACGTAGTTACTCCAGGCAACCGATACATAAACCACAACTAGCAGAGGGTACTAGCCAGAAGACCATTTGTGGTCTTCTATCAAACAGATACAGCACACATGATGAAATATGGTCTCTATTCACACCCTCTGGTAATGATGCAACACATTCTGTACCCCCATTTAACACATGTTGACCTAACAGGATCATACAGTGTAACTAGTCAGCCCAGTTTTAGGCCTACATCTCTTCCCATGGTCATAGCTTCCTCCTTTTGAAACTGTAGAGCTCAGATGTCATGTTAGATGCCAGCCTTGCTCTGGTATTCTCCTAGCTACGTCCCTAACACGATCACAAGCCATATCTTGAAGTTTAAAAGCCTCTTTGCCTCACACATCTTTCTTGACCTCACTAATAACGACAAGTGGACACAGGGACTGGCATTTATCTTCTACATCTGTCATTATGATTTAGTTGGGTTTTTCATTAGGACCAAATGGAAGAAAAGACTGAAACCGAGAGGGACTACCTGGACTAGTCCAATAAGAAACACTCATTTTACATAGCAAAACACACAAAAAAAAAAAGCATATGTCTTTCATTCCCTAATGAACAAGACCCGAGACAGCAAATGTTTATCATATTCCCAAACTGGAGCAATGCCGTCGGGGGTATGCCAAATAAAAATATGATTTACATTTATTTATTTTTTAAAAACTTTTTTTTCACCTTTTCAAACAGTCCATTTATATTTTCCAACGGGGTCTATACATTTGGGTGAGTTTTTTTTCTTCTCTCGCCTGATTAGCCTCGTTTCACTGCCAAAAATAAAATTAAACCATCTAGTGTTCAGCGAAATAACAACACAATGTCAAATACAGGTAGCCTAGTCAAATAATTAACATCCAATCACATTAACCGTTACACTCTCGCGGGAATTCCATAAACGGTCGTATGTAGCCAAACATAGCTGCTGCTCATGTTGGCATCTGTACTGATGGCACAAAAGCCATGACAGGGAGAAATAGTGGAGTGGTAACACTCGTGCAAGCAGTTGCTCCCGACGCCACTTGGGTACACCGCAGCATCAACCGAGAGGCTCTTGCTGCCAAGGGAATGCCTGACAGCTTGAAAGGTGAAAATGGTTAATTTTGTTAAAGCAAGGCCCCTGAACTCCCGTATTTTCTGCACTATGGGCGACGACCATGTAATGCTTTTACAACATACAGAAGTGCGCTGGTTATCAAGAGGCAAAGTATTGACACTCTTGTTTTTTAAATTGAGAGACGAGCTTAAAGTTTTCTTTACTGACCATAATTTTCACTTGTCTGACCGCTTGCATGATGAGTTTCTCATACGACTGGCCTATCTGGGTGATGTCTTTTCTCACCTGAATGATCTGAATCTAGGATTAAAGGGACACTCCGCAACTATATTCAATGTGCGGGACAAAATTGAGGCTATGATTAAGAAGTTGGAGCTCTTCTCAGTTTGCATTAACAAGGACAACACACAGGTCTTTTCCATTATTGTATGATTTTTTGTGTGCAAATGAACTCAAGCTTACGGACATTATCAAATGTTATATAGCGAAGCACCTGAGTGAGTTGGGTGAATAATTACGCAGGTACTTTCACGATACGGATGATACAAACAACTTTCATGCCCTGCCTCCAGTCCACTTACTGATAAACTGAACAAGAGAGCCTCATTGAAATTACAACAAGCAGTTCTGTGAAAATTGATGGACAACACATGCCACTGCCAGATTTTTGGATAGGGCTGCGCTCAGAGTATCCTGCCTTGGCAAATCTCGCTGTTAAGACACTGATGCCCTTTGCAACCATGTACCTATGTGAGAGTGGATTCTCGGCCCTCACTAGCATGAAAACTAAATACAGGCACAAACTGTGTGTGGAAAATGATTTATGACTGAGACTCTCCAATACAACCCAACATTGCAGAGTTATGTGCATCCTTTCAAGCACACCCTTCTCATTAACCTGTGAGTTATTCAACATTTTTGATAAACAAATAAGGTTTTATATGTAAGATGGTTAAATGTATTGATTATTATTTGTGCCCTGGTCCTATAAGAGCTGTTTGTCACTTTCCACGAGCCGGGTTGTGACAACTCCCACTCATTCTTATGTTTTAATGTATCATTTTGTGTTTGTGGGGGGCAGGCTTACAATGATGGCAAAAAAACATTTGAGGGTGCGCTGTCCCTGGTGCTAGAGGGTGTACGCAGCTGGAGATGAATGTTTTGAAGGGGTACGGGACTATAAAAAGTTTGGGAACCACTGCCCTGGAGTATCGGTGATCATGAAGCCCTCTTCCTGTTGTCCCCATGCAGGCCCATGCCCGCTCTGTGCTGTCCTGTGGCCAGTGTTTCGGGGAGGACGGGGAGCTGCTGCCGTTTGTGGCCCTGTCTTTCTGTGCTCTCTGGGCCGACCAGGGTGTGAAAGCTGCAGCTGCCAGGGGCTATGAGTTCCAACTCAACGACTCAGCACTCTAGTGAGTACCTTACATGTAGTGTTGTCACTGTACTCAGTATCACAGTCCTCTGAAGTATGATCATGGCAAGGAAACAACATACGGAGCGCACTGAATTTCATGATGAAACAGTTGAAGTTGATAATGCTGCGTTTTGGTATCAATTTATATTTTAATCAACCTCTGTTGGAGAGCGAGGTAGGGGCAGTGTTGTCTTTTTCACTGTCGTCACTCGCATCCTATAATTGAAGGTATAGCAGAAAGCATATGACATAAAGCAGGTTCTTAAAGGCTCAAAGAGTTTAATAGTCTGTTTCGTGGCTGCTTTTCTTCTTTGCCATGGAAAATCAAGAATCGTGCTACTGGTGTCGTGACGCATGTTCTATCTGCGCCGTCCCACCTCATTCAGACTGACTGGACCGTGTGGATCCTCCCAGGTCTTACAAGGGAAGCCTTTGCTTACTTCCTCGTCGATATACACATAATGGGATTGTAGCAAAAAATACATCCGGCACAGGAAATGATTCTCCTGACATTTTGCTGAATTGACATTTTTAATTGGTCCTTCATTATAATGTCATGCCTGTCATGTCTTTGTAAACGTGGTTGGTTAAAAAAGGACATGGGGGGGAAAAAAGACATGAGAATTACGTTTGAAATGCTTGTGTGTCTAGTGAGCAAGTGAGGGGATGACAACCGGGGATGTACATACTACTATTTACAGTGGTGTGTTGTGATTGGGATAATTGGTTAAGAGACTCCTGACTGTCTGCGTTATGAACTAAGCAGCGGCCAAGTGTTCTGCTTCACAGCTATTCAGCTTTACTTTACCCACCACCTGGGGGGCAGTTGTCAGTAAGGTGGCATCAGGGGGCTATGTATGGGTAAGGTGGCATCAGGGGGCTATGTATGGGTAAGGTGGCATCAGGGGGCAGTTGTCGGTAAGGTGGCATCAGGGGGCTATGTATGGGTAAGGTGGCATCAGGGGGCTATGTATGGGTAAGGTGGCATCAGGGGGCAGTTGTCGGTAAGGTGGCATCAGGGGGCTATGTATGGGTAAGGTGGCATCAGGGGGCTATGTATGGGTAAGGTGGCATCAGGGGGCTATGTATGGGTAAGGTGGCATCGGGGCAGTTGTCGGTAAGGTGGCGTCGGGGGGCTATGTGTGGGTAAGGTGGCGTCGGGGGGCTATGTGTGGGTAAGGTGGCGTCGGGGGGCTATGTGTGGGTAAGGTGGCGTCGGGGGGCTATGTGTGGGTAAGGTGGCGTCGGGGGGCTATGTGTGGGTAAGATGGCGTCGGGGGGCTATGTGTGGGTAAGGTGGCGTCGGGGGGCTATGTGTGGGTAAGGTGGCGTCGGGGGGCTATGTGTGGGTAAGGTGGCGTCGGGGGGCTATGTGTGGGTAAGGTGGCGGGGGGGGGCTATGTGTGGGTAAGGTGGCGTCGGAGGGGGGGGGGGGGGGGCTCTGTGGGTAAGGTGGCGTCGGGGGGGGGGCTCTGTGTGGGTAAGGTGGCGTCGGGGGGGGGGGGGGGGGGGGGGCTCTGTGTGGGTAAGGTGGGGGGGGGGGGGGGGGGGGCTCTGTGTGGGTAAGGTGGCGTCGAGGGGGGGGGGGGCTGGCACTGTGTGGGTAAGGTGGCGTCCGGGGGGGGGGCTATGTGTGGGTTTGCCAGCCAGAGGGGTTGGCAGTGGATCCACATATATTGCGGCGTTACCCAGCTCCAATTTAATCTGCACCCGTTTATTCTTGATTTGTCCTCTTTTTGAAATACTCCTGTATATTAGACTGCTTATGTAGATGGCTACTTAAACACCATGGCGTCATTCTCTGTAGTTGGAGGTATGTGTGCGTTTTACATGTTCCTAAAACAGGCCCCTGCCCTGAACTGAGGTCATGCTCAGAATAGTTTTTTATTGTTGTTCTGGTGACATAGACACACATCCTCTCTTGTGGGGGTTGATCAGCGGTGTTTCTAATGGGACATAGACACACATCCTCTCTTGTGGGGGTTGATCAGGGGTGTTTCTAAGCATGTGATATGATGGGACATAGACACACATCCTCTCTTGTGGGGGTTGATCAGCGGTGTTTCTAAGTGATGTGATGGGACATAGACACACATCCTCTCTTGTGGGGGTTGATCAGCGGTATTTCTAAGCATGTGATGTGATGGGACATAGACACACATCCTCTCTTGTGGGGGTTGATCAGCGGTGTTTCTAAGCATGTGATGTGATGGGACATAGACACACATCCTCTCTAGTGGGGGTTGATCAGCGGTGTTTCTAAGCATGTGATATGATGGGACGTAGACACTCTTGTGGGGGTTGATCAGCGGTGTTTCTAAGCATGTGATATGATGGGACGTAGACACACATCCTCTCTTGTGGGGGTTGATCAGCGGTGTTTCTAAGCATGTGATATGATGGGACGTAGACACACATCCTCTCTTGTGGGGGTTGATCAGCGGTGTTTCTAAGCATGTGATGTGATGGGACATAGCACCACGTCCTCTCTTGTGGGGGTTGATCAGCTGTGTTTCTAAGTGATGTGATGGGACATAGCACCACGTCCTCTCTTGTGGGGGTTGATCAGCGGTGTTTCTAAGCATGTGATGTGATGGGACATAGCACCACGTCCTCTCTTGTGGGGGTTGATCAGCTGTGTTTCTAAGTGATGTGATGGGACATAGCACCACGTCCTCTCTTGTGGGGGTTGATCAGCGGTGTTTCTAAGCATGTGATATGATGGGACATAGCACCACGTCCTCTCTTGTGGGGGTTGATCAGCGGTGTTTCTAAGCATGTGATGTGATGGGACATAGCACCACGTCCTCTCTTGTGGGGGTTGATCAGCGGTGTTTCTAAGCATGTGATATGATGGGACATAGACACACATCCTCTCTTGTGGGGGTTGATCAGCGGTGTTTCTAAGCATGTGATGTGATGGGACATAGCACCACATCCTCTCTTGTGGGGGTTGATCAGCGGTGTTTCTAAGCATGTGATGTGATGGGACATAGCACCACATCCTCTCTTGTGGGGGTTGATCAGCGATGTTTCTAAGCATGTGATATGATGGGACATAGACACACATCCTCTCTTGTGGGGGTTGATCAGCGGTGTTTCTAAGTGATGTGATGGGACATAGCACCACGTCCTCTCTTGTGGGGGTTGATCAGCGGTGTTTCTAAGCATGTGATATGATGGGACATAGCACCACGTCCTCTCTTGTGGGGGTTGATCAGCGGTGTTTCTAAGTGATGTGATGGGACATTGCACCACGTCCTCTCTTGTGGGGGTTGATCAGCGGTGTTTCTAAGCATGTGATATGATGGGACATAGCACCACGTCCTCTCTTGTGGGGGTTGATCAGCGGTGTTTCTAAGTGATATGATGGGACATAGACACACATCCTCTCTTGTGGGGGTTGATCAGCGGTGTTTCTACGTGATGTGATGGGACATAGCACCACGTCCTTGGGGAGGACACTATTAGGTGCTTCATGTGAAGCGCGGCGGGTTTTTACGTCATTTTGTTTCAAGTGTCATCAAATCTCAATTTAGTGCCTCTTTATGCCTTGTTTTCAGGGACATTACCTTTGCTGAATGGGGTGTTGTTCAAGTGAAGTGTGGATTATGATGATGTGGGTTTGGGTTAACGGCAGTAGCATTCTGCTCTCTTTAGTGATGTTTCATACTGATGTCGTGAGTTTTATTTGATAAAAAAAACAATTTAATATAATGTGCCCTTATTTTACCAGGTAAGTTGACTGAACATTCGCATTTACAGCAATGATCTGGGGAATAGTTACATGGGAGAGAAGGGGTGAAATGAATTAGCCAATTGGAAGCTTGGGATGATTAGGTGACCATGATAGAATGAGGACCAGAATGTAAATTTAGCCAGGACACCGGGGTTAACCCCCCCCCCCCCCCCCTACTCTTAACAATAAATGCCATGGGAATATTTAGTGAAGACAGTCAGGACACACGTTTAATATTCCATTCAAAAGACGGATCCCTACTCAGTGCAATGTCTCGGTCACTGCCTTGGGGCATTGATCTTTTTTAGACCTGAGGTAAGAGTGCCTCCTACTGGCCCTCCAACATCTGTTCTCCTAGCCCAATAATGGATTAAAGGAGCCTAACATTACTCCTCAGTCCAAGGACCTTACATGTTCTGTTTTAAAGGGTCAATTGGCTCTAGAAGCCAAAACAGCCAAATATTCCATCTAAACGTGAATTGATTCTCAGTTGCGGCACAGTTCTAGAAACATAAATGCTTACACTTTCACATCACAATAATAACACTTACTGTAGGGGGAACAGTTGCAGGGGACTTTTTTAAAATATATATTTTTTAGTGACATGTTAAGCAAATCAAAGTTTATTTGTCATGTGCGCCGAATACAACAGGTGTAGGTAGACCTTACAGTGAAATGCTTACTTACAGGCTCTAACCAAATGTGCGAAAAAGCAAAAAAAGGTGTGTAGTTAAGTAAAGAAATAAAACAGTTAAAAGACATTTGAAAAAAGAGTAGCAAGGCTATATACAGACACCTGTTAGTCAGGCTTATTGAGGTAGTATGTACATGTAGATATGGTTAAAGTGACTATGCATATATGATGAACAGAGAGTAGCAGTAATGTAAAAGAGGGGTTGGCGGGTGGTGGATGGCGGGACACAATGCAGATAGCCCGGTTAGCCAATGTGCGGGAGCACTGGTTGGTCGGGCCAATTTAGGTAGTATGTACATGAATGTATAGTTAAAGTGACTATGCATATATGATAAAAAGGGAGTAGCAGCAGCGTAAAAGAGGGGTTGGGGGGGGGGGGGGGGGTACACAATGCAAATAGTCCGGGTAACCGTTTGGTTACCTGTTCAGGAGTCTTATGGCTTGGGGGTAAAAACTGTTGAGAAGCCTTTTTGTCCTAGACTTGGCACTCCGGTATCGCTTGCCATGCGGTAGTAGAGAGAACAGTCTATGACTGGGGTGGCTGGGATCTTTGACAATTTTTAGGGCCTTCCTCTGACACCGCCTGATGTAGAGGTCCTGGATGGCAGGCAGCTTAGCCCCAGTGATGTACTGGGCCATTCGCACTACCCTCTGTAGTGCCTTGCGTTCGGAGGCCGAGCAATTGCCATACCAGGCAGTGACGCAACCAGTCAGGATGCTCTTGATGTTGCAGCTGTAGAAGCTTTTGAGGATCTCAGGACCCATGCCAAATCTTTTTTTGTTTCCTGAGGGGGAATAGGCTTTGTCGTGCCCTCTTTCCGACTTTCTTGGTGTGTTTGGACCATTCTAGTTTGTTGTTGATGTGGACACCAAGGAACTTGAAGTTCTCAACCTGCTCTACTACAGCCCCGTCGATGATAATGGGGGCGTGCTCGGTCCTCCTTTTCCTGTAGTCCACAATCATCTCCTTCGTCTTGGTTACTTTGAGGGATAGGTTGTTATTCTGGCACCACCCGGCCATGTCTCTGACCTCCCTATAGGCTGTCTCGTCGTTGTTGGTGATCAGGCCTACCACTGTTGTCGTCAGCAAACTTAATGATGGTGTTGGAGTCGTGCCTGGCCATGCAGTCGTGGGTGAACAGGGAGTACAGGAAGGGACTGAGCACGCACCCCTGGGGAGCTCCAGTGTTGAGGATCAGCATGGCAGTTGTGTTGCTACCTACCCTCACCACCTGGTGGTGGCCTGTCAGGAAGTCCAGGATCCAGTTGCAGAGGGAGGTGTTTAGTCCCAGGATCCTTGTGGTCTTCTGTTTACAAACAGGTGTTCGGATACGCAGATGGCTAAATAGCACAGTTAGTCCACTCTGTTTTTGTCTGTTTTCTGTAAACAAGCGCTGTAACATGAAAATATGGCCGTGTGGGAACCCTAACCATATAAAGGTGTGTATCAATTGTACCTTTTGATTTTGGAAAAATGATTTATTGCTAACATGAAAGAAGTTCCTTTTGCTTCCAAAGCCTTACTGCAAGCGACGTGTTAATGTTCAGACCGAGTGTCGCAGATCTTAACACAACTCCCCCCTACAGAAGATGCCTTCATCTAATGACTTATGTGTAATGTAATAGAACTGAGTCATGATAAAGGGCTACTGGTCTCCCATCCAGGGACCAACCCTGCTTAGCTTCAGAGGCAAGCCAGCAGAGGAATGCAGGGTGGTACGCTGCCCTCACACTATACAATTGAGACACCAGACACACATACAGGGTGTACAAAACATTAGGAACACCTTCTTAATTTTGAGTTGCACCCCCTTTTGCCCTCAGAACAGCCTCAAATTGTCAAGGCATGGACTCTACAAGGTGTCAAAAGCGTTCTGCAGGAATTCTGGCCCATGTTGACTCCAATGTTTCCCACAGTTGTCAAGTTGGCTGATGTCCATCTGTGGTGGACCATTCTTGAAAAACACAGGGAACTGTTGTGCGTGGAAAAACCCAGTGGTGTTGCATTTCTTGATGGACTCACATGTCAATAGAGAGTCTGTCTGCATCTGAAATGGTACTGTCATGTCTTTACTATCATTAACTGACGATAGTTTTTATCAAAGAGTCTCTGTAATTAGTTAATGCGCGATCAACGGATTAATCATGTACAGTGGGGGGAAAAAGTATTTAGTCAGCCACCAATTGTGCAAGTTCTACCACTTAAAAAGATGAGAGGCCTGTAATTTATCATAGGTACACTTCAACTTTGACAGACAAAATGAAAAGAAAAATTCCAGAAAATCACATTGTAGGATTTCTAATGAATTTATTTGCAAATTATGGTGGAAAATAAGTATTTGGTCAATAACAAAAGTTTATCTCAATACTTTGTCATTGCCAACAAAGGGTATATTACAGAGGTCAAACGTTTTCTGTAAGTCTTCACAAGGTTTTCACACTGTTGCTGGTATTTTGGCCCATTCCTCCATGCAGATCTCCTCTAGAGCAGTGATGTTTTGGGGCTGTTGCTGGGCAACACAGACTTCCAACTCCCTCCAAAGATTTTCTATGGGGTTGAGATCTGGTGACTGGCTAGGCCACTCCAGGACCTTGAAATGCTTCTTACGAAGCCATTCCTTCGTTGCCCGGGCGGTGTGTTTGGGATCATTGTCATGCTGAAAGACCCAGCCACGTTTCATCTTCAATGCCTTTGCTTATGGTAGGCTTTGTTACTTTGGTCCCAGCTCTCTGCAGGTCATTCACTAGGTCCCCTCGTGTGGTTCTGGGATTTTTGCTCACCGTTCTTGTGATCATTTTTACCCCACGGGGTGAGATTTTGTATGTCTTCCATTTCCTAATAATTGCTCCCACAGTTGATTTCTTCAAACCAAGCTGCTTACCTATTGCAGATTCAGTCTTCCCAGCCTGGTGCAGGTCTACAATTTTGTTTCTTGTGTCCTTTGACAGCTTTTTGGTCTTGGCCATAGTGGAGTTTGGAGTGTGACTGTTTGAGGTTGTGGACAGGTGTCTTTTTATACTGATAACAAGTTCAAACAGGTGTCATTAATACAGGTAACGAGTGGAGGACAGAGGAGCCTCTTAAAGAAGAAGTTACAGGTCTGTGAGAGCCAGAAATCTTGCTTGTTTGTAGGTGACCAAATACTTATTTTCCACCATAATTTGCAAATAAATTCATAAAAAATCCTACAATGTGATTTTCTGGATTTTTTTTCCTCATTTTGTCTGTGTACCTATGATGAAAATTACAGGCATCATCTTTTTAAGTGGGAGAACTTGCACAATTGGTGGCTGACTAAATACTTTTTTGCCCCACTGTAACTAATTAACTAGGAAGTCGGGGCACCAAGGAAAAATATTCAGATTACAAAGTTATCATTTCCTAAAATAACTTTTCAGATATTTTATCTAATCAATTAGTCTTCGAATTAATTAATGATTTACTTTACTTCACGTTAGTCTCATTCCAAACGTCGTAAATTGTTGGTTATCTGCATGAACCCATACATCATCCATACATCAATTGTCTTAAATCATTTATTTATTACTAAGTATTTCACAAAAATGCATAAACAAAGAAGGTAAATGTAATGATAGGAAAATGCGCCCTAGTGGGCTAAACCGGCAGGGCGGCTTGTTAGACAAAAGGGGAAGTGGGGGTCGACTAAGAAGTCACTACAGAGTGATAATTACAATTAAAATGCCAATTACAATACAATTAAAATGCTAATCCTTTACACATGAACGCTCACTCATTCGGGAACAATTACAATCTATATATATATATATATATATATATATATATATATATATATATATATATATATATATATATATATATATATATATATATATATATTTACGATCAGTGTGTCGTCTTGATCGCTGGTGAAAAGTTTGTCTTTCGTTGAATTGTCCGTCTCTCTCCCTCTCTCTCTCGGTTGTGGTTAGAGGGGATAGTTCAAAGTGACATTCATTATAGAGTGGATGTTTCGGCGGTTGTCGTTCTTCACATTCAATAATACTGAATTCCTAGCTGCAGACTAGTAATTAATATCAAAGACTTTTTCTTATTCTGTCGGTATCGATAGTCTGAGTTTAACCGTGGTATGGTTAAAAGATTCAGCAATGGTCTACAACCTTTGTACTCCCGTGATTGAGAGAAACATGATCTGCTGATAATTTCTCAAATTTGGGTTTGGCAGAAAATGGCAGAAAGGGTCAGACATCCTGGGACAGCCCTTATCTGGGCTCAGGGGCGGTCCTCTGATTTTAGTTCAAATCAAAAGGGAATTGTATTTTTCTTCATTAAACAGTCCACAATCATATTACACAATTATACAAACAGTAACATACTAACTCATTCATCTTATACAAACATTTGATGTGAACCTCATATCTGAGGCTATTATATGAATAGCGTTACGGTAATGTGGCCACACCGTCTCCCATGAGCTTCCCAAGTTGTGACAAACGAACCAGTTCGTAGCTGGGTTCTTCACCAATCTTTTATACTTTCTCCAGGACATGAAATTTGTTTGTACCACAAAGTTATGTGAGGTGGAAGGATTTCCTTTGTTCTCCATGAAAAACTACTCTCTCTAACTGTGTCCATGAGGGCTTCTCAGGAATTTACGACCTCTGACCACAGCAGCCTAGTTGAAGGAGGCAAAGGGGAGGCAGGGAGAGGGGGATGGAGTTGCTATACCCAAAGAGGCCATCGTCATGACAGTACCCTATTCCCTTTAGAGTGCACCACTTTTAGATCAGAACCCTGTAGTCACTAGGGTTTAGGGTTCCATTTCAGACACCCTTGATATGACTAAGGATTACCTCTGTCCCAGCTCTCTCCCCTGTCTGTCCCCTGTCTCTGTTAGACCACCTGTTCTAATTGATCTCTTCCACATGAATTGGCAGATCAGACGGTCGTGACACACTTTGAC
The DNA here is from genome assembly GCF_045791955.1 of Oncorhynchus clarkii lewisi. Lineage (NCBI taxonomy): Eukaryota > Metazoa > Chordata > Actinopteri > Salmoniformes > Salmonidae > Oncorhynchus > Oncorhynchus clarkii. The sequence goes on along the minus strand of NC_092159.1, from coordinate 58,007,288 downwards.
TTCCTCTGGATGTGAAGGGAGGAAACTATGATTGACTGAACTGATGGGCTCAGTTTTTTTTCTGGTCTTCTCTTCTCTTCTCTCCTCTGCCGATCACTGATCTCACAGGTCATTTCAGGTGAAAGCAATATAATGGAAACCTTAACTGTCCTTTCACTCACTGGTAGTCATGAAGGAGATGAGGAGAGGAAGCCATTTGAAGTATTTAGACTGTCCAAGAGGTTATACATGACAGCTTACATGTAGAAGAGACAACAGTTTTTTTTTTTTTTCATACAGACCTGTTTATTTTGTAACAGAAATTAGCAGGTCTGAATCAACTGTCCTGACCTGTAGTTCTTTACTGTTCCACTGGGTTTTTAGAGGAGGCTGAGGAACTGGAACTGTTGGCTTCTGTAAACACTGCCAACCCAAGCTGAAAATAACTCTGCTTGTACAGTCCATCCCCATCACTTTGAAGCTCTGCTTCCAAACTCCTGATCCTTCAAGACAGCAGCCCAGCAGACGATAGCAGGGGGGGTGTGGGTGTGCATCCTTGGTGGGTGACACAATGAGACTGGATCAGAATGTCTGGAATGCCTGGCTCGTGGCGGTGTAGTGCAGCGTGAGTGGGTAGGAAGGTGGTTGGCGGGAACCTCTCCGTCTCACCCTGGAGGTATCACTTTACAGCGCTTCGTGACATTCTCTACTGCGCCAGCTTGTGTGTGTTGCTTTGTGAAAAGTGCTAATTGCTGTGTGATCAAAAGGTCAGCTCCAATATGTCATGTTATTCCTCCCCCTTAGATCAACACTACTCATTTGGCCTTTCTCTTCTGATGGTTGTCTGTACCTGTTTATTGTGGCATGAGAAGTGACTTGTTGTTTTGACGTGTTCTAATGATGAGTTTTCTCTCTTATGGAAAGGACTTGGCTTTTAGAGCTCTGCTGAAACAGTCAGACTATGGTTACACAGCTATGACGTTATCCCTTCAAAGTATTCCAGTAAGAAGCTTGCATTGATATGATGGCTCATGAACCTGATTTGCATACAATGAGTGAAGGTGTGTTGACACGGAACATGCTTTATAATTGCAAATTGTAAAGATGGGTCATTTCAATGACTATTGTAGCTGGAAGCGGCAGATTTTTTAAATGGAATATCTACATAGGCGTACAGAGGCCCATTATCAGCAACCGTCACTGTGTTCCAATGGCACGTTGTGTTAATTAATCCGAGTTTCTAATTTTAAAAGGCTAATTGATCATTAGAAAACCCTTTTGCAATTATGTTAGCATAGGTGAAAACTGTTCTGATTTTAAAGAAGCAATTAAACTGGCCGCCTTTACACTAGAGTATCTGGAGCATCAGCATTTGTGGGTTTGATTACAGGCTTAAAATGGCCAGAAACAAAGACTTACTTACTTGGGAACTCGTCAGTCTATTCTTGTTCTGAGAAATGAAGGCTATTCCATGCGAGAAACTGAAGATATTGTACAACGCTGTGTACTACTCCCTTCACAGAACAGCAAAAGAGGAGTGGGAGGCACAACTGAGCAAGAGGACAAGTACATTAGTGTCTTGTTTGAGAAGGAACTTTGCCTAGAAGGCCAGCATCCTGGAGTCGCCTCTTCACTGTTGATGTTGAGACCGGTGTTTTGCGGGTACTATTTAATAAAGCTGCCAGTTGAGCTTTTCTATCATAAACAAGGACATTTCTAAGTGACTGCAAACGTGGAGTGTAATCTCAATGTAGTAATTTTATTTTTACTCCGTTATGCACTGATTAATGCATCAATAAAATATCATTTTGAACATAATTCACCATGTTGGTATTTTTTTTTAAATCAACATTGTCTGATTTATGTTCTTCAGTTTTACCATTTACAGTCTTAAAGCTGTTTTTGTTTCTTTTGACTGTCGTTTCCTCCGTCTGCCTTTCCCAGTTTCTTTGAGAACATAAGTCGGATCATCTCTCCCAGATACATTCCCACTGAGGCGGACGTCCTGCGGGTGAGAGTGCGAACCTCCGGAATCATCGAGACTCAGTTTCCAGTCAATCACATGGTTTTCAGGTAAGGAATGGTTTTCACTGGCTCATGTGAGAATTGCCTTGTCTAAACCAGTCCATAATTCATCTACCCATGAATCTTGTTCAATACATTCATCGTGCTTTCTAAATGTTATTTTGCATATGTTCTTTATAACAAATGTACACCTTTGTCTTACTTCAGAGTATAACTAACAACTCTGTTATAATGACGCCATATGTCATAAGACAATGACACCCATTGATACCTTGAGAAAATATTCTGTGTGATCATACATTCTCAGTTCAGTGTCATAGTGTTATATCTGTGGGTGGTGTTGTGAATGGGTTTGTGGTATGGCTGTTTAGAGCGGGTCGGTGTCATACTGACAACACTACATGATTACAGGCGACGGGGTGATATTTCAAAAATAATTCTGCTTGCCAACTTCCTCTGGTGATTGTCATCTTATGGTTCCTTGAGTATGACCATTTTCAAATGAGCATTATGAATGTCCATAGTGCTTCATCTCAAACCAATAGAATATTCTGTATTGACTCATTCTAGTAAACTGTTGTAGTATCAAGACGATGTCCCCTCTTCGCCTCACATATGTGTATAAGAAGCCTCTGTGTAAGTCTGGTGTTTCAGCTGTGTGTGATTGTAAAAATGGCTTCAGACAAGTTGTCACAGTTTTTCTGGCTTCTTGGTCTCCTGATGCGCAGAGAGGAGAACTGTGCAGGAAGATTGTCGGTGAATCACTATCACGTCATAAGAGAATGTCATGTATTCTAGTTCTAACCGATGGGAACCACTTTCCCAACATGCAGGATTGTTTTCCAGAGGCTTGAATTCATAACTGCAAGCGTACCCAGACGTGCTCCACCCCAGCGTGACTACAAAAATGACCGTTGGGCACGACGTGACTATTCCTAGAAAAATAAAAGGATCCCTCGGATGTCTACCGTGATTTTAATATGTACTACAGGGGCAAACAGAAATGAAGATATTTGGCTTGTCAGACACCTTCCTCAGAGCCATGAATTAATCTTTGTTCTTTTTTGGCTTGGCTTGGCTCGGCTTGCTGTGACATGGAGGGGTGGGTGAAACTTAGTGAATCATACCGCAGCCATAGAACTTTGTTCCCACAATGTGATGCCATGGACAAAGGGCACAAAATTGCATAAATGGATGAAGGCAGCTAAGAAAATTAAGGAATTTTTGTACTCTATTGGTAATATTCTAGTTTATATGATGCTAATAGAGTTTTAGTTTTGTGTTTCTATGGAACCATGTATTTCTTTTTACTTTTCCAAACCCCTAATTTCCAAACCCCCCTCGGTTTAATTTCTTCAATAATGAAATGTATGCGTTTAAATCAAATCCCCTTACATCTGCATGACTTTTCTTGAAATCTCCATGCAATATCAATGCCTCTAACTTCACAGTCAAATGTTTTTCTGTCTTATTCAATTGGTCTTATTGAATGATGAATGTGGCCAAATGTTTCACAATAGCCAGGGGATGCCAAACTACGTGGGCAGTGAAGGTGGAGTTTGCCATTGTAATGAGTACTGTAGAGCCGGGGGTGAAATATATTATTCCCCGCTTGCAAAATGAGTGTGCCCATTGAAAAACAATTTCACAAAAACGTGGGGATGGATTTGTGCAGCTCAAGTTCCATCTATGAACTTGAGTGGTTACATTTCACCAGCTCTATCCTTCAGCTTTATAGCAAACCAAGAGCAGGGCTTCTGTTTGACTGAAAAACAAATGTAGTGTTTCAGTGTAGTAAACAGTTGAGTATGCCTTCTGATTATCAAAATCATTTGTTGGACTGCACTTTTCCCAAAGTGTCTTGGTACACAAAAAGAGCATGCTGATCTCCAGGGTGGGAAGGGGTTGGGTTATAAACCAGCCCTGCTGATTTCCCTACTCTCTGGGCTCTAATGTCCCATGGTGGCCCCATCTGGCCCTTCTCACGACTTAGCAAGGGGTGCCTGAGGAGTGCTAGCAGACACCCCCTCACAGCTGCAAGGGAGGCGGCATACTGAGGAATGAATCAGACCTATGAGATATTGATGTCCCTCGCTCATGCGCTCGCTCTCTCTGTGCTTCTGAGAGAGAAGGAATAGCAAGAGGTTTCCTCCTAATGGCCACAAAATCCCCTCCACACCCCTTCTCTCCTTGCTGATTCTCCTTGTGCTGATTCTCCTTGTGCTGATTCTCCTTGTGCTGATTCTCCTTGTGCTGATTCTCCTTGTGCTGATTCTCCTTGTGCTGATTCTCCTTGTGCTGATTCTCCTTGTGCTGATTCTCCTTGTGCTGATTCTCCTTGTATTGATTCTCCTTGTGCTGATTCTCCTTGTACTGATTCTCCTTGTACTGATTCTCCTTGTGCTGATTCTCCTTGTGCTGATTCTCCTTGTGCTGATTCTCCTTGTGCTGATTCTCCTTGTGCTGATTCTCCTTGTGCTGATTCTCCTTGTGCTGATTCTCCTTGTGCTGATTCTCATTGTGCTGATTCTCCTTGTGCTGATTCTCATTGTACTGATTCTCATTGTGCTGATTCTCATTGTGCTGATTCTCCTTGTATTGTGCTCCAGCCTGCTGAACACGTCATGGCATCATGCTTCAGCTCCACTCTTGTGTATTCCACGTAGAACCATGATCAATGACACTACCAGGTATTAGACGTGGATACAGTTGGTTGTGAAACAGAACTTCAGCAACATTAAATGTCAACTTTTATTTTTTCTCATCACGACAGAGACCCAGTCATGTAGCAGTCTTGTAATGGTTCCAAAAATACTCTACCTCAATGACTGTTATCTCAGGGATTGCTGCTGTAGCCTGGTAGTCTAGTAATTAGCTAACTCCTCTCTGTGTTGTGTGTTTGTTCATTGTATGACATGACACCAATGGAAGAGTTGTATGCCGTATGGGACCAGGCTATCTTTGCACTGCCCGGTTTTAAAACAAAATGTGACCCCAAAGACACAAAGTATCTGACAAGGGTAGTGTAATCACACTCCTGGCGACCATCAGATGCAGGTTGGTCACTATCACAATGACCTGTGTCACCAAGACCCTGAGTTTCATAGGGATTCAACATGGAATACTACTTTTCCAGTTCGAGAGTTTAAATGTTTTACCCAGAATGCTCTACTCCTACTCCATGTGCTTTAGACAATACTCAGTTGTTGGTTACAGCACGTACAATAAGGGACCAGACTGCTACTATCTTGTTAATCCCTAGAGACTGGAGTACAGTAGGCCTATTCCTGTGCTTCAGTGTTTGCTGGTGGTGCTGGGTGTAATATAGTCTGAACAAAAATAGATCACAGAAATGTTCCATATGCACAAAAAGCTTATTTCTCATTGAGTGCACATATTTGTTTACATCCCTGTTAGTGAGTGTTTCTCCTTTGCCAAAAGAATCCATCCACCTGACAGGTGTGGTATATCAAGAAGCTGATTAAACAGAATGATCATTACACAGGTCCACCTTGTGCTGGGGACAATAAAAGGCCACTTTAAAATGTACAGTTTTGTCACAATTCAATGGCACTGATGTCTCAACATTTGAGGAAGGGTGCAATTGGCATGCTCACTGCAGGAATGTCCACCCAGAGCTGTTGTCAGATAATTCAATGTTAATTTCTCTACCATAAGCTGCCTCCAACATCATTTTAGAGAATTTGGCAGTACGTCCAGCCAGCCTCACAACCGCAGACCAAATGTATGGCGTCATGTGGGCGAGCGGTTTGCTGATGTCATCGTTGTGAATAGTGCCCTGTGGTGGTGGGTTTATGGTATGGGCAGACATAAGCTACGGATAACGAACACAATTGCATTTTATTGATGGCAATTTGAATGTACAGAGATACTGTGACGAGATCCTGATATTGTCTTGCCATAACTCCACCTCATGTTTCGCCATGATAATGCACAGCCCCATGTCACAAGCATCTGTACACAATTCCTGGAAGATGAGAAATGTCCCAGTTCTTCCATGGCCTGCATACTCACCAGACATGTCATCCATTGAGCATGTTTGGGATGCTTTGGATTGACGTGTACGACAGCGTCTTCCAGAATCCCATTGATTTTGGAACTAATTTCCCTTGTGCCTGACACCTTGTGTGGACAGAAGGACAAATCAATGAAATGTGGAAGTTGGAAACATTTGTGATGGGCGGGTGTGAAGTTATTGTTTATTTTTCCAGTCAATTATGTTCAACATTCTGAACTATTTTCATGCATTTGAATGGCTCTAAAAGTTATTTTGCTTCATTGATGTTGATCACATTTCAAGATGACACAGGATATAATTAGTGACATTGAAGTTCTGTTAACGACATTAAATACATATTGTTTTTCTTACCACATGTTGCATCTGGCCACTGCTGCCAATAACTCTCTCCCCAAGTGACTGTACCAATCTGTCAAATCTTTCTTCAGCTTTACATCAGTTACATGAAGTCTGTCCATTGTTCATACACTATTTATGGTGTTTTGCTTCAGTGCTTTCAACCTTTTCAACCTCAAACTTACAATATCCCCCGTGGAGGGTGATGTACATATTTTACAAGTCTTTGTAAATTAAATGATTGACACCAGAAGCTGTAGCCTGTTAATTTGTGTTGTCACCTCATGTCTGTAAGTTGTGAATAAAGTTGTCTGTCTGCCTACCTACAGGATGTATGATGTGGGCGGCCAGCGGACCAAGAGGAGGAAGTGGCTCAGCTACTTTGACTGTGTCCGGGCCGTGCTGTTTGTTGTGGCGCTCAGTGACTACGACATGACCTTGACGGAGGACCGCTCTATGGTAATAGATAGTAGATACCATTTAGCAGAAGGTAAGGGAGTTGGAGCTGTTCAGTCTCAGCTTTGATTAAAAAGTAGAGGGGGATGTTGTGTACCCTACAGTACCTTCTCTACGTCAGAACAATGTATCAAACCAGTAGAATGGCCTAAAGCTGTGTATGGTATCATCTAATATTTGAAGCTGACAGATTGAGTGAAACTTTGTTTAGATCTTTTATGTCCAGTATCATTGATTTTCTTCATCCCCCCCTTTTATCTGTCTCGCTCGCTCTGTTCAAATCTCTCTCTGTTCTCTCTTTCTCCCTCTTAGAACCGGCTACAAGAGAGCCTTGAACTCTTTACCTCCATCTGCACCAACATAGTTTTCAGAAGTACCTCATTGGTAAGTTTTCACATGGAGATTGTCTGACAACACCTACTTAACAAATGTCTGCCATAACACAGTCCTCCGAACAGATTGCCTTTCCCAAACATTGTCACTCTTAAGTAAAACCATTACACACTCAATCAAGGTGATGGTTTCTCCTCTGGCCACTTCCAGTTACCCACATTCAGCTGCAGGTAGAAATTGCCCTTGTTGACAGATCTAGCATCAGATTAGCCTACCACCCAATTCTAACCTTATTTCAATTATGGGGAGAAATGATGTGGTTTTAGAGGAAACCTCTTCCTGTACTCCCAATGTCACGTGCTTGATGTTGGGGCTGTCTATGCGGTGTGGCAGAGCCCAGGGCCACGTTCAGGCATATCACATATGGAGCTGACATGATTCCTTATTCTACACGTCCGAGAGGCCTTTCTGTTCCACATGACACGGCTCCTTCTGAACTTTCCACAGCGTTCAAACATGTCGCCATCGCATCATGGTGTTTAATTGACTGAGCTGTATAAATAAAGGTTAAATAAAAGCACAACGCTGTGACCTGCTGAGGGCAACCCAGTGGATGTAATTAAAGCCCATGGAGTCCCCAGAGTGCCTCCTGCTAACCACCTCTGCCCAGCCAGCCGCAGGCGGCACAACTGCCTCTAATTGCCTCAGACACAGGCAATTACCACACAAGGGTCATAATTGAGGTGATCTCAGTTCAGCTCTGAGGCCGGGAGGACTGTTTATAAAAAGCGTGTAACGAGCTTGTTTTAATTTGTCTCGTTTAGACTGTAAAAGGTTTTAAAAGACGTTTGGACTGTGGATGTGTGAGTCATAATCAGTTTTCTGTCGTTAATTACACTCAACAAAAATATAAACGCAACATGTAAAGTGTTGGTCCCAAGTTTCATGAACTGAAATAAAAAATCCCAGAAATGTTCCATGTGCACAAAAAGCTTTTCTCTCATGTTGTGTACAAATGTATTTACAGTGAGTATTTCTCCTTTACCAAGATAATCCATCTACGGGTGTGGCATATCCAAGAAGCTGATTAAACAGCATGATCTTTATACAGGTGCATCTTGTGCTGTGGACAATAAAAGGCCACTCTAAAAAGTGCAGTTTTGTCACACAACGTGATGCCACAGATGTCTCAAGTTTTGATCAAGTGTGCAATTGGCATGCTGACGGCAGGAATGTCCACCAGAGCTGTTGCCAGAGTATTGAATGTTCATTTTTCTACCACAAGCCAACGCCAACGTTATAGAGAATTTGGCAGTGCGTCCAACCAGCCTCACAACTGCAAACCACGTGTATGGCATTGTGTGGGCGAGCGTTTTGCTGATGTCAATGTTGTGAACAGTGCCCTATGGTGGTGGTGGGTTTATGGTATGAGCAGGCAAAAGCTATAGACAACAAAGAAAATTGCATTTTATCGATGGCAATTTGAATGCACAGATACCATGACGAGATCCTGAGGCCCATTGTCGTGCCATTCATCTGCCGCCATCAACTCATGTTTCACCTCATGTTTGCATGATGATGCGCGGCCCCATGTTGCAAGGATCTGTACAAAATTCCTGGAAGCTGAAAATGTCCCAGTTCTTCCATGGCCTGCATACTCAAACATGTCACCCATTAAGCATGTTTGGGATGCTGTGGATTGATGTGTACATCAGCGTGTTCCAGTTCCCGCCAATATCCAGCAACTTTACACAGCCATTGAAGAGGAGTGGGACAACATTCCACAAGCTGCAATCAACAGCCTGATCCACTCTATGTATAGGAGATTTGTAACTCTGCTTGAGGCAAATGGTGCTCACACCAGATACTGACTGGTTTTCTGATCCACGCCCACATTTGTTTATGGTATCTGTGACCAACAGATGCACATGTGAAATCCATAGATTTGGGCCTAATGAAGGCTTTTCAATTGACTGATTTCCTTATGAACTGTAACTCAGTAAAGTCTTATTTTTGGTGTCTGGCCATGCCCTACAACAGACAGCCTCCCAACTAATTTCTCTTGTCTTTCACCTTTTTAGGTTATGTTACTGGTCTCTCTTTCTCTCTTACAAGCTAATGATGTGCATTTGGAAAGTATTCAGTCCCCTTTTTCCACATTTTGTTACATTACAGCCTTACTCTAAAATTGATTCAATTGTTGTTTTTCCCCCCACATCAATCAACACACACTACCCCATAATGAGAAAGCAAAAACTGTTTTTATACATTTTTTCAAATGTATTAAAAATAAACTGAAATCACATTTACATAAGTATTCAGACCCTTTACTCAGGACTTTGTTTAAGCACCTTTGGCAGTGATCACAGCCTCCAATCTTCTTGTGTATGACTCTGCAAGCTTTGCACACCTGTATTTGGGGAGTTTCTCCCATTTTATTCTCTGCAGATCCTCTCAAGCTGTCAGGTTGGATGGGGAGCGTCGCTGCACAGCTATTTTCAGGTCTTTCCAGAGATGTTCGATCGGGTTCAAGTCCAGGCTCTGGCTGGGCCACTCAAGAACATTCAGACTTGTCCCGAAGCCACTCATGCGTTGTCTTGGCTGTGTGCTTAGGCTCGTTGTCCTGTTGAAAGGTGAACCTTGGCCCCAGTCTGAGAACCTGCTCCAGAGCGCTCAGGATTTGATCAAGGATCTCTGTACTTTGATCTGTTCATCTTTCCCTCAATCCTGACTAGTCTCACAGTCCCTGCCACTGAAAAACATCCTCACAGCATGATTCTGCCACAACCATGCTTCACGTAGGGATGGTGCTAGGTTTTCTCCAGACATGATGCTTGGTATTCAGGCCAAATAGTTCAATCTTAGTTCATCAGACCAGAGGATCTTTCACTGAGGAGTGGCTTCCGGCTGGCCACTCTACCATAAAGGCCTGATTGCGGAGTGGTGCAGAGATGATTGCTCTTCTGGAAGGTTCTCCCATCTCCACAAAGGAACTCTGGAGCTCTGTCAGAATGACCAACGGGTTCTCGGTCACCTCCCTGACCAAGGCCCTCCTCGCCTGATTGCTCAGTTTGGCCGGGCGGCCAGCTCTAGGAACAGTCTTGGTGGTTCCTAACTTCTTCCATTTAAGAATGATGGAGGCCACTGTTCTTGGGGACCTTCAATGCTGCAGAAATGTTTTGGTACCCTTCCCTAGATCTGTACCTCAACACAATTCTGTCTTCGACCTCATGGCTTGGCTTTTGCTCTGACTTGAACTGTCAACTGTGGGACTTTTTATAAAGACAGATGTGTGCCTTTCCAAATCATGTCCAATCAATTGAATTTACCACAGGTGGACTCCAATCAAGTTGTAGAAACACCTCAAGGATGATCAATGGAAACAGGATGCACCTGAGCTCAATTTCGAGTCTCATAGCAAAGGCTCTGAATACTTTAATATATCTTGTTTTTTTAAAAATAAATATGTAAACATTTCTAAACCTGTTCAGTTTGTCATTATGGGGTAGTGTGTAGATGGAGGATAAAACCTTCAAATCCTTTTAGAATAAGGCTTTAACGTAACGGTGGAAAAGGGGAAGAGGTCTGAATACTTTCTGAATGCACTGTTTATTTGTTACTGTGCTTTTCACAGGTTTGGCACCAGCTGTGGACCCTGAATTGAAAAACTATATCAGTGTTTTTGGTTCTCTTCTAGGAAGATATTGTGTGTCATGTGTTGGTATAGGTCAGGAGTGACACAGTAGAAGGAATGTATGGGATAGTGTGAGTTGGTATAGGTCAGGAGTGACACAGTAGAAGGAATGTATGGGATAGTGTGAGTTGGTATAGGTCAGGAGTGACACAGTAGAAGGAATGTATGGGATAGTGTGAGTTGGTATAGGTCAGGAGTGACACAGTAGAAGGAATGTATGGGATAGTGTGAGTTGGTATAGGTCAGGAGTGACACAGTAGAAGGAATGTATGGGATAGTGTGAGTTGGTATAGGTCAGGAGTGACACAGTAGAAGGAATGTATGGGATAGTGTGAGTTGGTATAGGTCAGGAGTGACACAGTAGAAGGAATGTATGGGATAGTGTTAAAAGGTTTACTTTTAGAAATGCAGCTTTATTGATTTTACTATCTTTGTCCTCAGACATTTTTCAAATGTTGACATTGATTTAGCCATTTATGCTTGTGCAATTAAGCTCTAGTCTGTCAGAATGATATGTTTTTGTATTGTCATCAAATCTTTTTCAGATTCTGTTAATGAACAAAAGTGACCTCTTCCAGGAGAAGATCTTAAACTCAGGAAGGCATTTGCGACTCTACTTCCCTAGTTACAAAGGTAAAATAATAATATTGGTATCAATTCTAGTTAGTTTTTGCTGTTGTCCAAGTCAGTCAATCCAAAAACATGTGGAATTGTACTTGTCAAAAATTATGCCTGATTATTTTAGGAATAATGCAAATCTGTTTTATTCCTATGCTGATTTAGCGAACACCATTGCTTTTAGATAAGCTGTGAAGAGAATAAAATGACCTCTCTTCACGTGTGTATTCTTCGGGTACAGTTGAAGTTTGCATACACCTTAGCCAAATACATTTAAACTCAGTTTTCACAATTCCTGACATTTAATCCTGGTAAAAATTCCCTGTCTTAGGTCAGTTAGGATCACCACTTTATTTTAAGAATGTGAAATGTCAGAATAACAATATAATTATTTATTTCAGCTTTTTTTCTTATATCACATTCCCAGTGGGTCAGAAGATTACATACACTCAATGAGTATTTGGTAGCATTGCCTTTAAATTGTTTAACTTGGGTCAAACGTTTCGGGTAGCCTTCCACAAGCTTCCCATAATAAGTTGGGTGAATTTTGGCCCATTCCTCCTGACAGAGCTGGTGTAACTGAGTCAGGTTTGTAGGCCTCCTTGCTCGCACACACTTTTTCAGTTCTGCCCACACATTTTCTATGGGATTGAGGTCAGGGCTTTGTGATGGCCTCTCCAATACCTTGACTTTGTTGTCCTTAAGCCATTTTGCCACAACTTTGGAAGTATGCTTGGGGTCATTGTCCATTTGGAAGACCCATTTGCGACCAAGCTTTAACTTCCTGACTGATGTCTTGCTTCAATATATCCACATTTTTTCTTCGTCATGATGCCATCTATTTTGTGAAGTGCAAGAGTCCCTCCTGCAGCAAAGCACTCCCACAACATGATGCTGCCACCCCCATGCTTCACGGTTGGGATGGTGTTCTTCGGCTTGCAAGCCTCCCCCTTTTTCCTTCAAACATAACGAGGGTCATTATGGCCAAACAGTTCTATTTTTGTTTCATCAGACCAGAGGACATTTCTCCAAAAAGTACGATCTCTGTTCTCGTGTGCAGTTGCAAACCGTAGTCTGGCTTTTTTATGGCGGTTTTGGAGCAGTGGCTTCTTCCTTGCTGAGTGGCCTTCTAGGTTATGGTGATATAGGACTCATTTTACTGTGGATATAGATGCTTTTGTACCCGTTTCCTCCAGCATCTTCACAAGGTCCTTTGCTGTTCTGGGATTAATTTGCACTTTTCGCACCAAAGAACGTTCATCTCTAGGAGACAGAATGCGTCGCCTTCCTGAGCGTTATGACGGCTGCGTGGTCCCATGGTGATTATACTTGCATACTATTGTTTGTACAAATGAACGTGGTACCTTCAGGTATTTTTGAGGTCTTGGCTGATTTCTTTTGATTTTCCCATGATGTCAAGCAAAGAGGCACTGAGTTTGAAGGTAGGCCTTGAAATACATCCACAGGTACACCTCCAATTGACTCAAATGATGTCAATTAGCCTGTCCGAAGCTTCTAAAGCCATGACATCATTTCGGGGAATTTTCCAAGCTGTTTAAAGGCACAGTCAACCTAGTGTGACCCACTTTAATTGTGACACAGCGAAATAACCTGTCTGTATACAATTGTTGGAAAAATTACTTGTCATGCACGAAGTAGTCCTAACCGACTTGCCAAAACTATAGTTTGTTAATTAACAAGAAATTTGTGGAGTGGTTGAAAAATGAGTTTTAATGACTTCAACCTAAGTGTATGTAAACTTCCGACTTCAACTGTATGGTCAATATGGATCCTGGTGGCTATTCAGTGCATTTGAAAGTAGACTTATTCCACATTTTATGTTACAGCCTTATTCTAAACTGGATTAAAATAAATATATTCCTCATCAATCCACACACAATACCCCATAATGACAAAGCAAAACAGGTTTTTAGAAATGTTTGCACATTCTTTTAAAAATGAATATAACTATTTACACAAATGTTCAGATCCTTTACTATGAGACTTGAAATTGAGCTCAGGTCCATCCTGTTTCCATTGATCATCCTTGATGTTTCTACAACTTGATTGTAGACCAGTAAATTAAATTCATTGGACATGAGTTAAAGGCACACACCTGTCTATATAAGGTCCCACAGTTGACAGTTCATGTCAGAGCAAATCCTAGCCATGAGGTTGAAGGACTTGTTCGTAGAGCTCTAAGACAGGATTGCGTCGCGGCACAGATCTGGGGAAGGGAACCAAAACATTTCTGCACCATTTAAAGGTCCCCAAGAGCACAGTGGTCTCCATTTTTTTTAAATGGAACATTTTTTGAACCACCAAGACTCTTTCTAAAACTGACTGCCCGGCCAAACTGAGCAATCGGGAGAAGGGCCTTGGCCAGGGAGGTGACCAAGAACCCGATGGTCACACTGACAGAGCTCCAGAGTTGCTCCAGAGTTACTCTGTGGAGATGGGAGAAGATTCCAGAAGGACAACCACCAACCACCAGTGGCAGCCACTCCTCAGTAAAAATCACTTGGGAGTTAGCCAAAAGGCATGAGAAACAAGATTCTCTGAAACAAATATTGAACTCTTTGGCCTGAATGCCAAGCGTCACGTCTGGAGGAAACCTGGCACTATCCCTACGGTGAAGCATGGTGGTGGCAGCGTCATACTGTGGGATTGTTTATCAGCGGCAGGGACTGGGAAACTAGTCAGGATCGAGGCATGGATGAATGGAGCAAAGTACAGAGATCCTTAGTGAAATCCTTCTCCAGAGCGCTCAGGACCTCAGACTTGGGCCAAGGTTCACCTTCCAACGAGCCTAAGCACACAGCCAAGACAATGCAGTAATGGCTTCGAGACAAGTCTCAATGTCCTTGAGTTGCACAGCCAAAGCCCAGACTTGAATCCCATCGAACATCTCTGGAGAGATCTGAAAATAGCTGTGTAGCAAAGCTCCCCATCCAACCCGACAGAGCTGAAGAGGATCTGCAGAGAAGAGTGGGAGCAACATCCCAAATACAGGTGTGCCAAGCTTGTCGCGTCACACCTGTTACGAACTGGCTCGTACCCTGTAACAGAGGGAGACGATGGGGAGATAAAGAAATGTTGTGTCTTTGGCTATGCCGGATTAAGTGATATTGACATGCTATTCTATAAAATAATTTCTCTGTAATTAATATTACCTGATTAAGCTAATCAGGTAAATGTAATTAACTAGAATATCGGGGCACCAAGAAATAATGTTTAGAGCTGTTATCTTCCGAATAAACTCTTAAAGACCTGGTAATCTTTTACCTCAATAGCAGTCAATTTAATTGTCACTTTATTTAGTCTAATCTGAAAGTTGTAAATGATTGGTTATCTTCACGAACCCTGGCTAACAAGTTGAATCAGCAATACAACATTTGGTTTAATTATTTATTTACTAAATACCTAAATCACATCTACACAGAATTGATCATACATTGATTGCAAATTGTCATCAAGGAAAACGTCCCTAGCGGAAGGAACGGATACAACGGCTGGTTACACAAAGAAAGGGGGTTGGGTTTGAGTGAAAGAGCGGGAAGACTAAAGAACAAAGGGAGAAGCTATGTCTCTATCGGGCCGTAGGCAGCTATGCTATCGTAAATACAGTGTCTTATGCATTCTAAATAACCACCCATTTGAAAAAGGAAAATGCAATCAATATTTACTCTGAGCTGTGCTTCGGTAGATTGGTCGTAGATAGAAGGCGGGGTGGTCCAGCATGGTTCTCTGATCCTCTGAAGAATGTCTAGTGGTGAATGGATACTCTGTCCATCCTCTCCTAGCCCACGTTTAGCGGACGGAGAGGGTATCACTTCTCTAGTGAATAAGAGTTCAAAGTTCATACCAAGTTGCCAGACTTTTAAGCTCATGCTATATTCTGGCTGGTATAGTCGAATTTCATCCTTTCGGTGTGTTGACCGTCATCTTCACGTTGAAATTCGATGCTAATTTCGTTATGTTCTTGTCGTTCAACCAGAGCTCACGCTGATGTTGGCTTAGTTCTGTAGGTGACCTTTTTAACGCGGGGACCACAAGTCCACGTCCTTGGAACAGGAAGTTACATTTTCGTAAAGGGGCTTATATAGGGTTGGGGGAGAGGGCCGTGTTTCATAGTTGACAACCGATGTCTGTTCACATGGGCCACTGAGTTGAGCATAGTTCACTCATGAAAATCATTTCTCTCACTTAGGAGCTAAAATTACATTTCATATTTAAACATTTAAATTGCACAACAATTCCATGCGAGTTTGTCGTCCTATCAGATTATCATCAGTAATAATGTCTGACGCCAACTGATCTGACATCATATTCATTAAGTACCAACGCATATTTTCAACTGGTTAGATTACCCAAATAGGGTTCCGTTTCCCACCATTTGATGTTCCCAGACTCTGTTAACAAAGGGATTTTCAATAGTCACATCGGTAGAGAGGGGAAAAAGGGGAAAGGTATTTATTGGGGTCATAAATCTCCCCCAACAGGCCAACGTCATGACAGAAATAACGAACATATATTTATTAAATAAAGTAATATATCTAAGTAACAATGGGGTGTGTGTGTGTGTGATTGGATGCTTGCATAGAAGGTGATAATGAGGAGTGTTGAGAGGTGCCAAAACCCTATTAAATAAAACAAGAGAAAAGAATTTGGCAGACAGTGGGAGTGTTAGCAAACATTTATAAAATCCTGTTTTGGTTTGTCTGTGTGTATTGATCAGGGGGGAAAAACACTTGAATACATTTTTGAATAAAGATGTAACCTACCAAAATGTGGAAAGTCGAGGGGTCTGAATACTTTCCGAAGGCACTGTATATGTCTGGTTTAATGATTATATATTTTAGAGCTCAAAATGTACCCCCTGATTCGGTTTAAGCATTGTTTTAAGCAGTTCAGTGTTTTGTATTAAAGTGTGAGAAGAAAACAAGGGGAAAACCCTGGAAAAAATTGCGGAATTTGGAAAGACAAAAAAAATCATAATTAGGCAAATTTGAAATGGTTTTAAAAAGCTTTACTAACATTTTCTGTGCATGACAGGACTTTAGAGCCTGTGTCATTTTGCGGAATGTCGAGGTCAATATCGGCTATGCACCGAAGAGGGAAAACGGTTGGGCCGTCCTAGAAGTGTTTTAGTGAAATATAATAATTTTGCCATTGAGACGTTTTTATCCAAAGCGACTTAGTCATGCGTGCATACATTTGAACATATGGCTGGTCCTGGGAATCAAACCCACTATCCTGACATTGCAATGCTCTACCAAGATGCATGACAAGGTTATAAATGCTTTGTGAAGCCTCAATTGAATGATTTATTAAGCTGTGCTTATGCCACCCTTTTATAAAGCACAGGTTTGTCATATTTAACAGTGGGTTATGGCATATTTGACATTGGTGGTTGTCACACAGTTATGCCACTTGTATGAACCCTTTATAGAGCATGACATACGTTCTACATTTATATAGTGTTTAGAAAGGCTATAAGCTGCATGTCATTTTAAAGCTGGGACTGGTTTCTCCATATGGAGAATCCCTTCTTTGCATGCGTTACTGTGTTTTCTATGGGAATCCCCCTCCAACATACATCCAGTATCCACATTCCAGTTTACGCTGCCACATTCTTTAGACTGGAACTACTGCACTTTCCCCTGCAGCATGAGGGGACTCCTACTCATAGCATTCCCAATGGGAGTATCAAGGTACAAGACAATGGCTGGGGTTTAAAGTGCACCCTATTCTCTACATGGTGCACTACTTCTGACCAGAGGTCTATACGGCACCATTTCAGACACAGCCACTCAGGAGCCAGAATGTCTTGCCAGGGTGGTTATCATGGCAGACCGATAACACCTCACTTATACACAGCCTCTCTGGTCCTCAGGGCTCAGTAACAGTCTTATATATTTCACTCTCATCCCTCAGAACTGGAGGTGTGGTAATTAAAATGGAGGTGATTCAGTTGAGCTGCAGGGGTTGTTCTCTCTCTGTTTTTCCACTCTATAAGAACCAAGTTGTTTTGCGTGAACTTGTCACGGAACATAATTTCACTTGTTCACTGAGTTTCAGTTCATCATGCCTAAATGAGACGTTTATCTCCAGACACTGGATTTTTTCAAACCTTTAAATTTGTCCATGATTTTGAAACATGTACACACCTAACTAATACTGTCAGTGCTTTACATTTTTTATAATCTAGGAGCAAGGCTCCGTTTTTCATTTTTAGGACGGCAAACCCCATTGACGCATGATTGCTACTAAACATGTTTCCTTACAGCACTCTTGTACCAGAGTCAGTCTTTGTAATCGTGTGATGGAGTTGATGATGATATGGAATAAGCTACAAGCCTATGGAGATGGACAGGGGTGGACTGAGAAAATATATTTGCCAGAGAATTTGTAACACCAGCTTTAAATTTTTTTGAGGCCCCCTTCATTAGCCAAATGATCACAGCACAAAAAACTAAATTCACTTAAACATGGGCCAGCCCATCAGGCAGTTGTGGGAGATTGAACTTGAAATTCAACTTGTATACTTAACTCAATTGGGTATATGTCACTCAACTGAGGGGACTTCTCTGCTACGTCCCCTTATACAGGAGCCGACAGGGACGTGGATGCTGCCTCGCGTCACATCACTGCCATGTTTGTGGCCTGCAACAGGACCCCCAACAAGCTTGTCTTCCACCACTACACCACCGCCACGGACACACACAACGTACGGGTGGTCTTCCACGTCGTCATGGACACCATCGTCAAGGAGAACTTGGAGGCGGTCTCGTTGCTATAAGACCTGACCTGGGTGCATTTGACTGCATCAGTGCCTTAAAGACACTTTCTAGATTTTATTGATGGATATTTGTTTTTATATAATTTAATATAGGTAATATTTACTAATATGGATGGACATTCCTCATTTTGAATTTTTTTCAATAATCATGTTGGTGTTGACATTGTGTTTTAATTCAATAAAATAATGTACAGGCCTTACTTGTCTTTGGTAATTATTTTAAGATAGTGGCAGATGTATGCCAAGCTTGAGTGGTTTGCATTATGACCTAACTAAAATGTCTTAAAACATTTACATACAAATAGGTGTCTGGGTGAGAATTGTACAAATGTGTGAAGCAGGATTAATTTAGACCTATAAGGAAAAATCATTTGAGTGCAATATAAGATGTATTTATTCATTCAACAAAGAAATTAATACATATGTACATTGCTATGCATTACATAATATGATTTAACAGACGGGTATTACCCGTTAGGGGAAGTAGTAGTCAGACTGCGCATGGCAGTATGCTAAAACAGACATTCTCACAACATTTGTGCCATATTTGTGAAAATAAGAAACATTCGGTTCCATCGAACATTATCAGTCCATCCACGTTCGCGGTGCTGATCATGCTTCCACACAGTCCAATGAGTCGAGCGATACGAACACGTCTGCTTTACATTGAAATAACCTTGAGCCATCCTGAACAAGTTCGCAGCTCTGCAGATTCGGTGTGATATCTTTGATACAAATAGCCTGGAAAAAAACAATACATTTTAATCAACATAATGCAACATTAACGAGAAAGTTCGTTGATGTTCAAGACCTGTGGCTGTTTGAGATTCATCTCCCCAAAATGTGGATTTTGAAAATAACAATTTGACTTTAAACTGATAATATGTCCTTTTCTAATCTAGTCCAAACTTGACTGTATAATGAGGCTGTAGGCTACTTGGTGGTGCGCTGGTTCTGAATGGACAGCTCCTTCATGATGACCCAGTTTCAGGGTGTCAAAACTGTTTGAAATATAAAAGTAGTCTACCAAAAAAAACATAATTGCACTACTTTTATTCTTGTGCCCTGAGCAATGTTTAACTTTTACGCACCTTTAAGCACTTTTACGCATTGGTGCGCATTGCTCAATTGGACATAAGTAATGTAAAATATAGCCTCTTACCATAGATTTAAGGACCGAATTCAGTCGACTGCTCGGTTCCGAGAGGAGGCTGTTCACCGTAGACTCTCCGCTGTCCGCCACCGAATCGGTCTCGGACCTCCTAACATATGGTGATCTCCGGATCCCGGACAGCAAACCCGATGCTCTGCCCACCGAGTAGTAGCTTGGGCCGGAAACTTGCTTGTACCATGCTTCGGTTGGGTTGCAAGAAACCAGCATGGAAATAGCTACAATTACTAAAGCAAGTTTAACGGACATCTCCATGTCGAACACTGTGTGAAGTTCTCGTTCTTGCGCTCCTTTCTCCCTATAACTTCACCCCAATGACAACTTGGTATATGTTTTTTTCTTACTGTCCTCTCTTATATAGTGACCTCGTGATCGTATTTACATTTCGTCAACTAGGCTACGATAGAGTGGGTGATTCATATTCCGCTTGATAGAATCTTGTGTGGATTGATCCGTTTTACGCGTTGGAGAGCCAGGGACGTAGGCTTGTGGAGTCTGAAGGGGGGTATGGTGTCAGACATGATCTGACGTTTAATTTAGATTAAGCGAATCTATTTGTTTATAAAACTGCTGAAGAGTAGTAACGTCAGGTTCTGCACACATCAAAACACTTTAACCACTTTAATTTTCTGACGATTTACAAGGTTTACAATTCACAATGCTGCTCAAGTTTCCTATATACACTGCTCAAAAAAATAAAGGGAACACTAAAATAACACATCCTAGATCTGAATGATTGAAATATTCTTATTAAATACGTTTTTCTTTACATAGTTGAATGTGCTGACAACAAAATCACACAAAAATTATCAATGGAAATCAAATGTATCAACCCATGGAGGTCTGGATTTGGAGTCACACTCAAAATTAAAGTGGAAAACCACACTACAGGCTGATCCAACTTTGATGTAATGTCCTTAAAACAAGTCAAAATGAGGCTCAGTAGTGTGTGTGGCCTCCACGTGCCTGTATGACCTCCCTACAACGCCTGGGCATGCTCCTGATGAGGTGGCGTATAGTCTCCTGAGGGATCTCCTCCCAGACCTGGACTAAAGCATCCGCCAACTCGTGGACCGTCTGTGGTGCAACGTGGCATTGGTGGATGGAGCGAGACATGATGTCCCAGATGTGCTCAATTGGATTCAGGTCTGGGGAACGGGCGGGCCAGTCCATTTCATCAATGCCTTCCTCTTTGCAGGAACTGCTGACACACTCCAGCCACATGAGGTCTAGCATAGTCTCGCATTAGGAGGAACCCAGGGCCAACCGCACCAGCATATGGTCTCACAAGGGGTCTGAGGATCTCATCTCGGTACCTAATGCAGTCAGGCTACCTCTGGCGAGCACATGGAAGGCTGTGCGGCCCCCCAAAGAAATGCCAACCCACACCATGACTGACCCACCGCCAAACCGGTCATGCTGGAGGATGTTGCAGGCAGCAGAACGTTCTCCACAGCGTCTCCAGACTGTCACATGTGCTCAGTGTGAACCTGCTTTCATCTGTGAAGAGCACAGGGCGCCAGTGGCGAATTTGCCAATCTTGGTGTTCTCTGGCAAATGCCAAATGTCCTGCACGGTGTTGGGCTGTAAGCACAACCCCCACCTGTGGACGTCGGGCCCTCATACCACCCCCATGGAGTCTGTTTCTGACCGTTTGAGCAGACACATGCACATTTGTGGCCTGCTGGAGGTCATTTTGCAGGGCTCTGGCAGTGCTCCTCCTTGCACAAAGGCGGAGGTAGCGGTCCTGCTGCTGGGTTGTTACCCTCCTACGGCCTCCTCCACGTCTCCTGATGTACTGGCCTGTCTCCTGGTAGAGCCTCCATGCTCTGGACACTACGCTGACAGACACAGCAAACCTTCTTGCCACATCTCGCATTGATGTGCCATCCTGGATAAGCTGCACTACCTGAGCCACTTGTGTGGGTTGTAGACTATGTCTCATGCTACCACTAGAGTGAAAGCACCGCCAGCATTCAAAAGTGACCAAAACATCAGCCAGGAAGCATAGGAACTAAGAAGTGGTCAGTGGTCCCCACCTGCAGAACCACTCCTTTATTGGGGGTGTCTTGCTAAATGCCTATAATTTCCACCTGTTGTCTATTCCATTTGCACAACAGCATGTGAAATTTATTGTCAATCAGTGTTTGATTTCACAGAAGGGTGATTGACTTAGAGTTACGTTGTGTTGTTTAAGTGTTCCCTTTATTTTTTTGAGCTGTGATTTTATTAATGTTATGTTTTTATTTTATTGGAAACCCACTGTGAAGTTTAGCATATAGCCTACCTAGCCTACAGTAAACCTTAAAAAAAAATAGATTTCTCAGTTTGAGTTTTTTCCATTGTAGTATAGACTATTCTCTGTTTTGACTAATATTAATTTTAGGTTTCACAAATGTATGGTGCATGTTCATATAGTTGGTTTATTCTATACATCTTCTGTGTGGAATAACGCATATATTTGGGAATAATTTACTTCTGGAAATGTGAGTCAAACACAGTAGTCTGCCACCATGTGGACAATGTACAACACCACACACAATCACTTCAGTGTAACAATATTCTCCTTATTTGGTCTGGACCGCAGCAGAAGTTGTGATTGGCAGGCCTACTTTTTTGCACTGAGCTGAGGGTACAATCTGGGTCAACGCCCTCAACCTCCACAGGTCTCTGTTCATGGCTAACATATAGTATAAGTGGAAATGACTTACAGTGCCTTCAGAAAGTATTCACACCGCTTGACTTTTTCCACATCTTGTTGTGTTAAATCGACTGAGGTTTTGTGTCACTAGCCTACACACAATACCCCATCATCTCAAAGTTAATTACAAATGAATTACAAATTAAAAGCTCAAATGTCTTGTTTCAATAATTATTCAACTCCTTTTGTATGGCAAGCCTTCTGTTGCATGGACTCACTCTGCAATAATAATGTTTAACGTTATTTATTTTATGACTACCCCACACATACATACATCTGTAAGGTCCCTTAGTTGAGCAGTGAATTTCAAAACAGATTCAACCACAAAGAACAGCAAGGTTTTCCAATGCCTCCCAGAGAAGGGCACATAAGGGCACAAAAAATAAGTAGACATTGAATATCCCTTTGAGCACGGTGAAGTTATTAATTACACTTTGGGTGGTGTATCAATACACCCAGTCACTACAAAGATACAGGCATCCTTCCTAAATAAAAGTTACAGAGTTCAATGACTGCGATAGGAGAAAACTGAGGATGGATCAACAACATTGTACTTCCTCCACAATACTCACATAAATGACAGAGTGAAAAGAAGGAAGTCTGTACAGAATACAAATATTCCAAAACATGCATCCCGTTTGCAACACGGCACTAAAGTACAACTGCAACAAATGTGCCGAAGAAATTAACGTTATGTCCTGCATACAAAATGTTATGTTTGGGACAAATCCAATACAACACATCACTGAGTAACACTCTTCATATTCGAGCATGGTGGTAGCTGCATCATGTTATGGATATGTTTGTCATCGGCAAGGACTAGGGATTTTGTTAGGATAAAAATAACCAGAATAGGCAAAATCCTAGAGGAAAACCTGGTTGAGTCTGCTTTCCAACAGACACTGGGAGACAAATTCACCTTTCAGCAGGACAACAACCTAAACACAAGGCCAAAGATACACCATTATTGCGTACCAAGATAACATTGAATGTTCCTGAGTGGCCTAGCTACAGTTTTGACTTAACTCGGCTTGAAAATCTGTGACAAGACTTGAAAACTGCTGTCTAGCAATGATCAACAACCAATTTTGACAGAGCTTGAATAATTTTTAAAAGAATAATGTGCAAATGTTGTGCAATTCAGGTGTGCAAACTCTTAGAGACTTACCAGAAAGACTCACAGCTGTAGGTGATTCTAACATGTATTGACTATGGGGTGTGAATACTTATGTTAATTAGACATTTCTGTATTTAATTTACAATAAATTAGCAACAATTTCTAAATAAATGTTTTCACTTTGTCATTATAGGTTATTGTGTGTAGATGGGTGACTAAACAATCTAATTGAATCCATTTTGAATTCAAGCTGTAACAAAACAAAATGTGTAAGAAGTCAAGGGGTATGAATACTTTCCGTTGTGCCTGTGGTAAAATGACCTGATTTGGTTGCAGAGAGTGTCTCTGATGTCAACAGGACTCTCACTCAGCTCATTAGCTTGCTGATACACACAGACGTTTTGATGACACTTGCAAAGACAGTTTGCCTTTTTGCAGGCCAGCTTCTGATGAGTAACTCCAAGCCCCAAAATGAATTGACACAAAACGTCTGTGTTTTAAACTAGATGACTGAGGTTCACTCTGCATTTCTGACTGCTATATTAAGAACTCCGACTCAAGTGAAGGACCTTAGAGAGATTGCTGTTTGGCTACAGAGATGAGTGTTGGGCTGACACAACCCATCTGTATGGAAATAGCTCTGGCTCTACTCATTTTGCCAGGTAAGAACGACAAAGGAAATAAAAAAATAAACACTAGGAAGTAATGTATTATATGTATCATGTATAATTAGTGGTATACAATGTATTGTGTCATGTTGGAGTCACTTTTATTGTAACATAAGAATAGAATATGTTTCTAAACACGTCTACATTAATGTGGATGCTACCAGGATTACGGATAGTCCTGAAAGAATCGTGAATAATGATGAGTGAGACAGTTACAGACACAAATATCATACCACTCCAAAAATGCTAACCTTCCCGGTTATTGTAAGGGTTAGCATGTCTTGGGGGTATGATATTTGTGCACTTGTAACTTTCTCACTCATCATTATTCACAATTCATTCAGGACTCTCCATAATCATGGTAGTATCCACATTTATGTAGAAGTGTTCAGAAACATAGTCTATTCTTATTTACAATAAAAGTCTAGATAAGAAAAAGTGACTACAAAATTATACAATATTGCACTATAAGTTCATTTGTCCAAATACTTGACACCTTAAAACGGGGGGACTAGATACATGAAGTGCATTCATTTCTAAATGGTAAAATATATATAGGAAAATACCTTCAGATGAAAGGTGACATTCTGTATTGTCACCTCACATAAAACATAAAACATTTGATCTCAAACCCAAATGCTGGTATAGAGCTTCACTGTCTAAATACAGTGCCTTGAAAAAGTATTCATACCCCTTGGATTGGTATTACAAAGCGGGATTTACATTTATTTTATTGAACCTTTTTTTGTCAACAATCTAAACAAAATAACATGTAATGTCAAAGTGGAATTTATTTTATTCATATAAATTAAATAACAAATATAGTTGTTGCATAAGTGTTCATCTCCTTGAGTCAATACATGTTATAAACACGTTTGACAGTAATTACAACTATGTGTCTTCTTGGGTCAGTCTCTCAGAGCTTTAGCCACCTGGATTGTGAAATATTAGCCAATTATTATTTTCCTAATTCTGCAAGTTCTGTAACTGTCACCAATGGGGCGGCAGGGTAGCCTAGTGGTTAGAGCGTTGGACTAGTAACCAGAAGTTCAAATCTCCGAGCTGTTGTTCTGTCGTTCTGCCCTGAACAGGCAGTTAACCCACTGTTCCTAGGCCGTCATTGAAAATAAGAACTTGTTCTTAACTGACTTGCCTAGCTAAATAAAGGTAAAATAATAAATAAATAAAAAATGGCCTCATGGTAACATCCCTGAAAAGTTTCCTTCCTGTCCTGCAGCTCAGTTCAGAAGGACGACTCTATCTTTGTTGTGTCTGGGTGGTTTATAACATCATCCACAGCATAATGATTAACTTGACCATGCTTAAAGATATATTCAATGTCTGATTTATTGTTACCAATCACTGCCATTCTTTATGAGGCTTTCCAAAGGCTCCCTGGTCTTTGTAGCTGAATCTGTGCTTGAAATTCAATACTTGACTGATTGACCTTACAGATGTTGTATGCATTGGGACAGAGGAAGGGTTAGTCATTCAAAAACCATGTCAACCCCTATTTTTTCACTCAGAGTGAGTCCATGTAACTTATTACGTGATTTGTTTAGCCAAATTTTACTCAATCTGAACTTAAACAAAGGGGCGGAATACTTATGCAACAATTATATTTTAGTTATGACATTTTTATTCATCTTTAAAAAATGATTGAATTTTTCTTCCATTTCTTTGAGTATATTGTTGACCAAAAAGTGACAATTAAATCAATTTTCATCCCACTTTGTAGCACAAAAAAAAAGTGAAGCAATTCAAGGAGTATGAATAATTTGGCAAGATGCCATAAATACATAGGGGAGTGTAAATCAATAAAACATAGATCTTTGTTTCAGGGGTTTTGTGCACCGACTGGCTTGTGGCATATCAACCGAAAGAGATCTGTGCAGTAAGAGGCTTTTCTGTTGTCATTTCATGCACATTTCACTATCCTGAGAAGCTTGATAACAAGAACCTAACAGTGGAAAAAGTCATGTGGAGTCAAGGGAGGAAACAGTTTTTTGATGGCCCTTTCATCACTGAGAGTAATAATAGAACTCATTCCAGCACCAAATTTGAGTACGTTGGTAACAAAGTTCATAATTGTTCTTTGCAAATCCACCAAGTAGAGCAGAGAGACAGTGGAGAACATGCATTCAGATTTGAAACTAACAACGGCAACTGGACGGGAAAGAACGCTACAAACGTGAATGTTTCTGGTAAGTCTGTTTTCCATCCTTTGCTTCAAAAGTGAAATGTTCTTAGGTCACCATTGCATTGTCAATAGATTAGGACATTTCCAGTTGTTTTTTCTCCACTTTTAGAGTTGTTCATTTCGATGACAACACCCAAAGTAGGCGAACCAATAAAAGAAGGGGATTGTGTGAATCTGACCTGTATGTACAACTGTTCATCTGCACTTATGTGGTTCAAGAACAGAAAACCCCTGCAAGAGGAGTCCTCAACTCTTTACCTCCGTGACATATCCTTTCAAGACTCTGGAAACTACTCATGTTCGCCAAAGCATTACAACAGACCACTTTCTGGGGTTATCAGGGTCAATGTTGAATGTGAGTAAAGGAAGGTTTTATCAACAAGTAACACTGTTTTCTAAAAAGTCACTGATGGAGGAATACCTGTCTGATCTCTTTCAGATGGCCCTAGGAATACCTCAGTCTCAGTCTGGCCGTCGTCTGAAGTTTTGGAGGGTAGTGATGTTACTTTGACCTGCAGCAGCAATGCTAACCCAACATTGAACTACACTTGGTTTAAAATAGATGGAGACAGTTGTCTGGAAATGGTATATCAGGCTGAGCTACAGTTTAATGTTACTCTCACTGGTAATAGTGGGAAATACTTCTGTGTCGTCAGCAATAAGCATGGAAGACAGAATTCCACTATTCTATCACTGAAAGTCAAAGGTAAGTACAATAACATGTTGTAATCACAACGGGTTACAAAGAGTAACAATTCCAACAATCAGAAATCTGAACAACTTAAATGCAAAAACAAATGCACTTGTCTTTTCCTAATAGCACTGACTTTTCTTATAACTTCTTTATTGAGGAAAAATGTGTTTACTATGACTGTGATATGTGGTTGTCTCACCTAGATATCTTAAGATGAATGCACTGATTGTAAGTCACTTTGGACAAGAGCGTCTGCTAAATTATTTAAATGTATTTTAAATGATAATGCTTTTGTGTTCATATGCAGATCATGCAAAGGGGATGGTAGCTGTGACACTCACGATACTTATTGCAGTTCTTGCTGTTGTGCCAATGATTATCATTGTGCCTATGGTTGCTTGGCATCTTGTTGCTCACAGGTACGTTTTACCCACTATTTCCTCAAACTAATTTTTTTAGCTGATTTACTATGCATTCTAAATGAGTCAAAATCATGCTGCCTATTTGTGTGTCCCCAGGAAAAAGACTACAGCACCAAAACCACACACAGAAGAGAACACACAGGTGACAATATGTTTTAAACCATTTGTTACCAACTATGTGTTCCCAGCTATTTGTTCCCGGCTATTTGTTCCCAGCTATTTGTTCCCAGCTATTTGTTCCCAACTATTTGTTCCCAGCTATTTGTTCCCAACTATTTGTTACCAGCTATGTGTTTGTTATTTGTTCCCAGTTATTTGTTACCAGCTATTTGTTCCCGGCTATTTGTTCCCGGCTATTTGTTCCCAGCTATTTGTTCCCAGCTATTTGTTCCCAGCTATTTGTTCCCAACTATTTGTTCCCAACTATTTGTTCCCAGCTATTTGTTCCCAACTATTTGTTCCCAGCTATGTGTTACCAGCTATTTGTTTCAAAATATTTGCTCCCAGCTATTTGTTCCCAGCTATTTGTTACCAGCCATGTGTTCCCAGCTATTTGTTCCCAACTATTTGTTACCAGCTATGTGTTTGTTATTTGTTCCTAGTTATTTGTTACCAGCTATTTGTTTCAAAATATTTGCTCCCAGCTATTTGTTACCAACTATTTGTTACCAGCCATGTGTTCCCAGCCATGTGTTCCCAGCTATTTGTTCCCAGCTATTTGTTCCAGCTATTTGTTTTGGGCTATGCACGTATGTCATATTTGTGCTTTTGTGTTGCAACCAAACAATAATTCTTACATCCTTATCCTCAAACTAATTGTGATGATAGTCATGCAGGGTCAATGTTTGAACCCAATGCAGTTGCAGCACAGTGTGCCACAGCTATCACATGTACAGAACAAAATGCAGGCAGTCACTATTTATGCAGTCTTCACCACAAAAACACCCACAATGTTCGTGGTGAGACACAAGCAGAAAATCCTGCAACCAGTATAGACTGTAATTGTATATGTCTGTGTGTGGGTAGGAGCAAGTGTACTGGCAGATTCACAGAGGAAATTGATGTGAAAGTGTGATCATTTACAATAAGGAAGTGGAAATATCGTAGCTGAACTTTGTTTTGCCCAGATATTTTTTAACTATTGTGCAGAAAGTTCTGCTGTTCACTGCCAGTATTTTCTCTGTCTCTATCTCACTGTGTCTAGACCACAGAAGCGCATGTAACCAGCCTCACATCAGACTGTAGTCTGACAGAAGAGTGGAGAGAGGAGGAACCATCGCAACAGGAAGATGTCAGCTATACAACAGTGCACACCAACACCAAGCAAAGGGCAAACATGTAAGTAAAGTGATAATTGATTAAACAATACACAAATCAATGGGTGATGTTACCTTAACCAACTGCACTGTGTTTGTGTTCACGTCCTCTGTTAGAGAACAGCAGAACGAGGAAACTACGGCCATCTACAGCTCTATATGGTAAGACAGCTACTTTAAAGAAATACACTTAATATGAATATTTTATTTTGATTTTTTTGTGATAACCAATAACAATATGTTTCTGTTTCCACATGTTCAGGGAGCAACAAGCCAAGGAGGACCTCTACAGTGTAGTATCCAGGTACCAACCAGTTATATCCTCTCTGCAACAAGGACAATGACCGTCGCAATGACAGGCCTGCGTATAAAGGGAATGTAGTTTTACCAACGACACTTCTTCATATTCTAACGGTCTACAGCCATGTTTTTAGACCTAGTATAAACCAGTCTTTATCAACAATGATTTGAATAATAACAATTAGAATGTAAAAGATAATGGTAACAACAATAGAATTCCACAACCATGATAATGACTGTGTTCCTGTTTGTAGACCCACTCCTAGGGGGAAACAGGCCCAGGATGACCCAGTCATCTACAGCACTGTGTTCAGGTAACACATCTCAACTAAGACTTTGTGCCACTTTGGCTGCGTTTAGACAGGCAGCCTGAAATTCTGATTTCTTCACTCATTTTATTTTTTTTACCAAGCAGATCAGATCAGCTCTGAAAAAGATCTGATGTGAAAAGATCAGAATTGGGCTGCCTGTGTAAGCATAGTCTTTATTGCCTTGGTGTTTTAAAATAAAACAAAACATTATGATCATGCAGTTCTATTACCATAAACGTAAGGCAGATATTTTCAGAAGTAAAAATCTAATCTGTGTTTTACAGTGTACATTGACCCATTCATACTCTCTTTGAGCTTTGTTTAAGACTTTATTTTGGTTTCAGGCAGTAGTTGAGATGTTGCCTGGCTAACCAAACTCCTTGCTCCGGCCAACCGCTATGCCACGCCCACAGATGTTAGTGTCTTCCGAGTCTGGATCGGAGTACCTTCCTGACAATTTCTAGAATGCAAACACATTCTAACCACTCGGATTGGTCCCAGAAACTGATGGGTTGGGCCAGAGCCAGTACACACGTGGGTAAAGCGCATTGATAGAGGACTCATCTTTTTATCTGTGACATAGCGTCTGTGACAGCATGTGCAGCACCATTTAGGCTATCTTCATTTTGAAGTAGTTAATTTTCTTCTTCAGGTTGGCTGATCCCTCCTGATGACCCGGTTGGACATGACTCCAACATGGCCACCAGGAGGGATCAGCCAATAAATGTTGGAAGTCCCATCCAGTTGATTACATTAAAATGGTGGAAGCCCTCAAAGGCGCTTTTAAAATTCTTCATTGGCTTTGATACTCTGATTGGTTAGAGATTATCCAATTGCTGATGACCTAATTCTGACTTCAGCTGCGTCTGTCTGACTGAAGTACGTAGCAAACAGAACGGCTGAAGATTTCAGTTACCTTGTGTCGTCAGGCAAGTTGAGATGGTGAACCTCACACAATGGACCCTGAGGATCTATTAGACTCCACTAGAGGTCAGAACAGAGCCTTTGCATGATGAATGAACTCACAGCTGTGAACAGAGGAAGAGAGTACGAGATCTGCAGTACACCTGAGACAATGCAGATGGCCACCTTGGATATCTGCAGTCCAATCATTTAAATATTCCATAAGAATAAAGACTCCAATATTTAGAGACATTGTTTCTTTTGTTTTACTTTTTCAATGTATTTCACCTAGTCATATGCATCTGGCAATGCATTTGACATTTATTTTGAAAACCCTTTCCTGCAGTCAAACGACCAAAAGCACCCTCATTGGTAGAATGAGAATGTAAATATTTTTTCTAATTTCATAATTTTAAACATTATATCCGGTGTTCTATTTAAAGACGATTTGGTTATATTTCAGTCTTCTATGATGTATATAAAGTGTCAACTTGGGATGCAAAATTGAATAAATTTAAACTCTATGTGACATGGTACAGGTGTCTTCTTTTTTTAAGCCCATAGCCATGTGTGTGATGTATATACTTCTGTTTCAAAGTAGATTTGTTTAAGACTACCAAGAAACACTGTGGCCCTGATTTAGCCCACTGCAGAAAAAAGTACTTTAATTTCATTGTATGTACTTTATAGCTATCCTTAGCCATTATACTTTACAGTCTTAAGTAAAAATGTAAATAAATACATGAAGCGTATCAATCTAATTTATTTAGCTTTTATTTGTTTATGCAAATCCATCACCTCTCCATGTGCACTCCTTCTGTGACCTACAGGGGATGACATAGAAACTCTCCTCTGAAACCCTGTTAAATGACAGATTTCCTCATAGAAATAGATCCATCACAGAACATACGACTTGAATGGAATGTTCTTTCTAATAATTCCACTTCCAGGACTACTCTCCATTTTCTGAGCTGAAGCATCACCATGGCATAGCCCCTTGACCCATGACCTCATCATCTGAAGGTCATCCTGCTCTCCGGCTCCCTGAGCGAGACGGCCGGGTGCAGGGGATAGGAAGGCACCTTCTCGAAACTGCGGAAGACCCTGGCTCTGGACACAGAGAAGAAGGAGAGGTGACCCTGGTCACAGTCCATTTACAGCCCAATCTTACCAGGGTGCTACTGAGAGAGGTAGGGCTGAATGTTCCCATTGTGGCAGAGTCCTGAGTTCCCTTTCCTCAGCCTTGCAGTAGTGTTCTCCTGAGTGTCTGGCTCATCCCCTTTTTCTTGTTCTACCTCCCTCTTTATTTTTGATACTTCTTTTCTTTCTCTATGTCTCTCTTTTCTGGACCTACTCTTGTCTTTTTCAACTCTTTTTTTGAACCACCTTGCTCTCTTCCTTTTGGCGTCCATAGAGACCATTCCCCACTTCCTGCTGTTCTATCCATTCCTTCTGAGGGCCTCGAATGTACCTCCTGCCTCTTACAGTCCACCTACTTCCTCTTGGCGAACGCTGCTGCAAAAGCCTTTCCAATCCCCCACTTTCCAATCCCCCACTTTCCAATCCCCCACTTTCCAATCCCTCACTTTCCAATCCCTCACTTTCCAATCCCTCACTTTCCAATCCCTAACGTTCCAATCCCTAACTTTCCAATCCCTAACTTTCCAATCCCTAACTTAGCAATGTAAAGAATGTTAGCTGACATGGGCTAATCGACTATCTGTGACTGACATAAGAGTAGAACTGCTGATGCACAAACACATTTTGTAATTGAGTCTTGTGTAGTCTACTATTCCAATTCACAGAAATTTGCCAGTCTCACATTCTGAAAAAATATATAAAATGCAAATGTTTGGAATGGACTTGACTCAACATTATGAATCATGACATCATGCTGAACCAAGGAGAGAGGATATTTTCAATTGGGTACAAGACACTGTCACGTTCTGAATGTTGTGCTCTGTTGATTGTGCCCGTTTTCCCCTTGCATACATGAGTAATGGAGGTGGTTTGGTGAACTACGCTTGGTGAACTCGTGATGACCTTGCCTAAGACCAGGACCTGTATTCATAAAGCGCCTCAGAGGAGTGCTGATCTAGAAATCAGATCCCTCCCTGTCCATATAGTCTTACTCATTATGATCCAAGATAAAACTGATCCTAGACCAGCACTAGCACTCTAACATGCTTTATAAATACCGGCCCTGAAGATGAATGCCTAGGATATAGTTCGAACCCCAGTCAATAACACATGCTTACCTGTGTCCTCGTGACACTGCAGGATGGCGTCTAGCTGGACCACCAAACCTCCATTCAAGACGAGCAGATTGGACGCCATCTTCTCCACGGCCCGGCTGTCCAGCTGAATGTCAGGGCAAAGAACCTGGTCAACCTCTTCTTTCGATAACTCATCATGTGGTTTATAAGAGGAACACAAAGCTAGATTAGTTCCCCCTTGTCCCCCACCCTCATCATTCTTGTACTCGAATGACAGTAAAAGAATGACAGCACAAACAGCAATTATGTTAGCAAACTTTGCATCTCCACTGTTCTTAAAGTAAATGTATTTTTGTAAAATATTCAGTGGAAATTGTTAAAAGTAGTCCTTGTGCATAGAGTTGTACGGGTTGTTTAACTTTTCAATCATTGGTTTCTGCTTGACAAACATTTTAAGGGGAAAAATCGGAGTCTCAGCGTCACTCTGTTATCATGGAATTGCCCACAATTAAGATGCAATGATCAGTCACCCTTCAGATTTCCTTACTAGTAATAGGTACATTAATAAATCAATGTCTATTCGTTGCAAAAACTCCTCTTCACTTCCCATCATTGCCAACCCTCAGTCGACGAGCAGCCAAGCTGTATTCTAGACTTACTGTAATATGATGCCAGCATTGTATAAAGTTCTCACTTTAGAGCCTGCTCTGGCCACTTGGCTGGAGGTACAGCAGTAGTAGTAGCCTACTAGGGTGGTGTAGAGACAGCTGAGTCACAGTGATTGTAGAGAAAACGTCTGGGGGAGCTGTACACAGAGTACCCCCATCCACGCAGGGTGTATGGGGAAATCCCTGGGCTAGAAACCTGATCTGTGAGATCCACTGTCATAAGTGGATGCTGCTCAGTGTTCACCCTCACCATTACAGTAGAGGAGGACTTGTGCCTAAAAAATACATTGTTATTATAATGTTAATGCAATTAAGTCAGATATCATATTACTTTGAATCTCATTCAAATTCTATGATTAAATAATTGCACAAAAAAGCAAATGTCAAAGGTGGTTAAAGCATTGCACATTTAACTTGGCATGCAAGTTGATGACAAATAACCAGAAAAGTTTGCTTTAATTAATGGGCACGGGACCCAAACATACAGCAACTGCTATCAGTTCTTGATTAATCAATGAACCTTTATTGATTCACTTGGGGGAAAGAAGAATGGCAAAACATTATATGACCTTTACAGTTGGACAGTTTAAGGGCAAGAACATGCCATGTCATTCGGAAAACCCCCACCATGTAGCTGCCCTCGCTTGCCATGCATGTGATAAATTGGGAACTCACTGAATAAAATAGTTGGACAGTGGACACGGATTAGCTTGTTGACGCCCATTTCTCACAAAACGAAAGTGTAATTCTACTTCACCCATTTCGTGGAATGGTAAAACAACAGATCCTCGTGTGATTAACACAGGTAAATGTATACAGTAGCAAAGCTATTTTCAATTACCAACCGTTAGCACTGAGGTAGCCTTTTCGCTCCGAGAGACCTGTCCACATTCCCGGAGCCAAGAGACTAGCACTGAGGTCAGATGGTGTGGACGGCTTTGCCGGGCAACTCAATATAGCTAGCTAGCTAGGTCACGGTGTACTACGTAGCTAACAACAGTGTAGGCTATTTTCCAAACTAGTTGGATGGTAACTGCTTGAATCGAGGCAGTGAAGGGTTGGTGTCATGTCATAATAATGATCTAAATGTCAGATAGCAATACAGAACAAACTGCTGTACGTTGTCATGTCGGTGACGGGGTTTTGGCATTAATTTGCAATCGTTTAACGTTATATGGGAGATAGCTAGCTATATGTTAAAATTGATCTGTGGCCGGGCTTTTGTTTAGCTAGTTAGCCGCTATCTGAGTACCAGTCGTTTCAGCTAGAATTCCACTCTTTGTCGAGTGGATTGTAGCAATAGCTGAACAGAGCCGCGCCAGGCTAGCTACAAAGCTTGCTATTGATAATGTCAGTGCATTTCATCGTCATTTCCGAGGAGCTTTTGCATTCGTCAAATTGTAATACAGTTGGCTAGTTAATTATCCAGGCACTAGGCTGTTGTGTAGTTCTCTAGAAACGAAAGAGGAAGTGGCTATCGGCTGGGTAGCAGAGGATTCGTTTGGGACTGGATAATGTATCAATCGCTGGGTGGGCGTGGGCAGAGTTGCGCATTCAGGAACACCAACACTGTACTGACAACTTTCCGCTTTTCCCAAGGTAAACAGGAGCTAGCTCGGTTGCAATGTTATATATTATAATTACTTTGAAAAAATATTTAGGAAGGAAAAACAATTTCTAGTTCACTTAGCTACATGAAAAAAATGTGTTTGGGGGTAGAGCCATAACGTTAACAGAAGATATAGCCTGGACTGAAGATAACTTACTGTATGTATGGTTTTGGGGCAGTTATTATAGTCTGCCACAAAACAGATCGTAGAATATATTTGACTGGCTTTAGTTTAAGGAAGTGGCTATACCTTTAGCTGGCTAGTTGTTTCTCATATTTCATTGAACTTCAAGAACGTTTAAGTGAAAGATATATTTTGTCCCGAGCTCTGTCATACAGTGTTCCCTCTGAAATACAGACGCCATTGAAACTTCAAGATGAAGTGCACAGGTTGTGGCCATGTTGCGTTTGAGAAAACTGCTAGATTCTGCAGCCAGTGTGGCCATCAACTAGCTGCACCACCAGTCACCAAGGAGCCTGGTCAG
This sequence comes from Oncorhynchus clarkii lewisi, assembly GCF_045791955.1. Lineage (NCBI taxonomy): Eukaryota > Metazoa > Chordata > Actinopteri > Salmoniformes > Salmonidae > Oncorhynchus > Oncorhynchus clarkii. The sequence goes on along the minus strand of NC_092159.1, from coordinate 57,972,225 downwards.
TACTGCCCTGTAATGTTATGTTATATAAATAAATGTTCTTACTGTTTTACTTGAAGAAAGTAAATGGGGTTTTGTAAAAATGTCTGGAAATTGTTAAAACTAATCCTTGTGCATAGAGTTGTATGGGTTGTTTTACTTTGGTTTTTTGTTTGACATACATTTTAAACTGAAAAATCTGTCATTGTCACTCAGTTACCGTGGAATTGCCTGTATACAGTCCTCATTAAAAAAATATATATATATATATATATATAAAATATTAAAAAAATAATAATCTGACTCCGACCCTCCTGTCATGTAATCAAACTTGTCTGTACGTGAGTAAAATAACTACTAACTGTATCTTTATGAAGGCACATTTATTGCTAACTTGCAAGCCACATGAGAGAGAGAGATGCTTTCCTCATGAACCCCTACATTCCCACAGGCCCTCATTAACATATGGCCAATCAGGATGCAGTATACAAATAATACACACTTCTATCAAAATATGATTTATTTTACAACTGTAATGGTGAATGAAGAAAGAGGGGGATATATTTTAAATTGAACCTTTTATTTAACTAGGCTAGTCAGTTAAGGTCTCCCAAGTGGCGCAGTGGTCTACGGAACTGCATCTCGGCGCAGTCCCTGGTTCGACTCCAAGCCGTATCACATCCGGCTGTGATTGGGAGTCCCATAGGGTGTTGCACAATTGACCCAGCATCATTTGGGTTTGGCCGGGGTAGGCCGTCATTGTTATCTTGTATAAATTGATTTTGTCCCCCTACACCAAACGCGATCACGACATGCAGGTTAAAATATCAAAACAAACTCTGAACCAACTATATTAATTTGGGGACAGGTTGAAAAGCATTAAACATTTATGGCAATTTAGCTAGCTAGCTAGCTAGCACTATGGGACTCCCAATCACGGCCGGATGTGATACAGCCTGCATTCGAACCAGGGTGTCTGTAGTGACGCCTCTAGCACTGACATGCAGTGCCTTAAACCTCTGCGCCACTCGGGAGCCCCAATAGCCTACACCAATGTTCCTTCTAAGCTGTGCGCAGCTCCCCTCTTACTGCCATGCAGATGAAATACCAGTGCGCACAGAGAAGCATGAGATTGAACTTCACTCAACTTTCTAAAGAGTTTCCCTCTTTAGTTAACACTATCAACGTGTCACTCTGCTGTGGGACTTGTGCTCAAATCAACACTATATTAGACACTTTCAATGTAACATACCGAAACAAAATGAACTGTGCAAGAGTTAGTGCGAGAGATTTTCTTTTAGGCAGTGCACATTGGAGAAGGATTTGATTACATTGACATGCAGAACTTAGGCCCTTACTCTACACAGACCAGTGTGTCATAACCAATCAGCTCTGTAGTAGGCCTAAATGCAAATAGCCTTTGACATATATGGATCTGTGCAATTCACCCAGAACTGGACAACATCTGCTATCTTGAGTAGATATGCTTGTTTTGAAATCAAAGCGAGAGCTGCATGTAGCCACCTGTGCACATTTGTTCATATTCTTTTCTAGTTAGTGAGTTATTAGCCCAGTTATAGCTAATTTCTAGTCAACAATGGGGAGTGGTTGCTTCCTACAAGAGCACAAAATGTGTGCATTTCTAGCCATCTTTGAAAATCAAGTCATGTAAAGATATTTTTTTTGATGTCTTAAAGGGGCAGTGTTGTATTTTGAAATGGTCATGAATAAGCCAAGTAGGCAGAGTGTAGCATATTTTGTCTGATTCTCTGTAATAAATGGAATGGGAATAATAATGAGTTTTATTTTAAGTGGTTTCTTGCATCAAACACCACAACATTTTCAGGCACCTCCTTGTCTGAAGGACAAGTGGATAGACAGGTTAATGTCAAGCCCTGCATGTTGTTTTTCAGTCTCATGTAATGTAGGTCTACATTGAACACCACACATTTGCTGCTTCTGTAGTCTGAATGATAGAACAGCTATTTCCATGTTAAAATGTTATGGGATGCATTTTTCTCAATTGTTAACTGTAACTTAAAGCAGTAAAGCCTCAGTGTTCACAGTAAACGCGCACCAATGTTCAAGTTTGTGCTCACTAGACCTGAAATTTGCTCAGTGCCGAAAATGTTTTGAGTGAACATTGGCCTACACCAGACAGACAACCGAGGGAATTCTGATCAAGTTGACAATGTAATTCACAAGCACTAATGCAACTGATGATTTTTTTTTTGTTTTTCAAATGCAGACAACACTTCTGGAAGTTCACCTAAACCGTTAGATCCATCACTGGAGAGTGTGAATGAGAAGACGGAAATGGAGAGTGATGTGTCAACCCTGAATAACCGGGAAACTAACACTTCTCCGAAGCGGCCCAATGAAGAGCCCAACAGCAACCCTAAGAAAAAGGTGGATATTAAAACCAACATGTTTTTGAGAACTTCCTCGTTCTAATTTCTGATTTTTTAAATGTATTCTGTGTTTGAAAATATTTTTATCTGAAGATGTTGTTTTATCAGTCACTAAACTGTGTCAATAATACTGTCCAGGTATAGAAACTGATCACCTAGCTTGTAGGCCCCCAGGAAGAGTAGCTGCTGCTCCTGCAACAGCTAATAGGAATCCTAATAAGACACAAAATGTAAGTAATGTTGATTGACGGAAGAGTGGATATACTAAGGTTTGTTCTCTTTTTTCAACCTTTGGCTCAATCAGAGAAAAAAGAGGAAGAGGACCAAGAAGAAGAAGGACGGCAGCCCTGCGTCATTGGACTCTGACCAGCTGACCTCTGACTTGTCTGACATCTCCCTTATGGACAGCCATGGGAATAGCAGGAAACAGGACATTGCAGAGTCCTCTGACAGCGATGCCAGCGCCATGGACGAGACACCCAACTCACTTCATGACACTTCTGCCTTAGTGGAGAAACCAGCCAGTGCATCATCAGCAGCACCCAGTACAATCAGTCCATCTGAGAACACGTCTGACAATAAAGATCCTCCAAGCACTACCTCGTCACAGCCTGAGGCCAGCGCAGAGAGCCATTCTGCCGAAGGGAAAGATCAACAGCGCAGTGAAGAGAAAGACCGATCTCAGTCACCTACAAAACAGACCTCCAAGTCGGCTCCGAATGACACTCCTGCCTCTCTCACCGACTCGGCTGGCAAATCCACCACCACCACCATCCCTCCTCTTCAGTCAGCCTCAGTGGTATCGGCGAAGACCACTGACCAGAAAGCTCCAAAGGATGCTGACGCAAAGACCACTGAACAGAAATCTCCAAAGGATGCTGACTCAAAGATCGCTGACCAGAAAGCTCCAAAGGATGCTGACGTAAAGACCGCTGACCAGAAAGCTCCAAAGGATGCTGACTCAAAGACCGCTGAACAGAAATCTCCAAAGGATGCTGACGTAAAGAGCACTAAGAACAAGAAAGACGTGGCCAACTCAAAGCAGACGAACCTGAACCAGAATGCGAACGTGAACCAGAATGCTAAGCAGAACCAGACCAGACAAGACAAACAGAAAGGGACAGATGATCAGCAGAACCAGGATTCGAAGCAAACCACCGCTGGTAATAAGATGGTGTTTGGCACTCAGAAGAAATCAGAGGTAATGTAGCTGCTTGACATTACAAAATACACTGAGGGTACTAAACATGCTCTTTCCATGACATAGACTGACCAGGTGAATCCATGTGAAAGCTATGATTCCTTATTGACTTCACTTGTTAAATCCACTTCAAGCCTTGAGACAATTGAGACATGGAGTGTGTATGTGTGCCGTTCAGAGGGTGAATGGGCAAGACAAAATATTGAAGTGCCTTTGAACTGGGTATAGTAGTAGGTGCCAGGAGCATCGGTTTTGACTGTGTCTAGAACTGCAATGCTGCTGGACATTTTAACACCTTGTGGAGTCCATGCCCCGACAAATTGAGGCTGTTCTAAGGGCACAATATAAGGTATTCCTAATGTTTTGTACACTGGTCCAATTGTGCGCCGTTCTATGGGACTCCAGGCCACGGCTGGTTGTGGCGCAGCCCGGAATATGAACCCGGGTCTGCGATGCAGTGTCTTAGACCGCTGTGCCACTCAGGAGAAGCAGGTTTTCTTTTTCAATAAAATATATTTGTGTTGCTATGATACGGGCTAGTATTTATTTCCATAAGGTAACCCTAACTTAATATAGCCCGTATTATAAACCTGTATTATGGCAACATTTGCCACCATGTGTGCTAATTAACTAGATTTGTCAAAAATACTGCTTAGACTAGGTTATTATGGCTGATGGAGTTTGTTTTGTCTAAGGGTGTGGGGGGAGCTTGTTTCCTTCCCTGACGTGGTGTGTGTTTGAGATCAACTACATTGTCGTCAGACTGCGCAGAACCACTGATCTACAAATCACCTTTAATTTTAGTCTTGAGTAATTATATTCTGTGCTTCACCCTGCTGAAACTCATCCGCTCAAACACACTATTTACATTTTAACATTTGACTTACAATCAGCACATTCAATTAAGATTGGTATAACAAGCACATATCAGAGTCATTTCAAGTGAAACCTTCCTCATAAAAGCAGGTATCAGTGAAATCCGTGCTAGTAAGAAAATATAAGTTCCAGTATGCACACGAGAAAGATGAGTAGAGTAGTAAGGTGTTCTGTTTTTTGCCCTAGGTGTAGGGTGCCAGGGAGGTCAACCAAGGTACTGAGAGACCCATCTCTTTAAAGAGCACCTTGGTTGACCTCTGGCCAGGTGGAGAGCAGACTGATCCTCAAACTATCTGTTTCCCCTCATGCCAGGTGGAGAGCAGAGGCTCCAGTGTGGACCCACAGGGGAAGGTGGAGAACATGGAGGTCCAGCAGCAGCCTTCCCGTGGGGGGGGAGATGCCTCCTCCCCTACACCACAGAGCCCAGGCGTCAAGAAAGAGAAACAGAAAGACAACAAAAGCGATGACTCTGAAGCCAAGGGTCAGGATGTTCCACCGCCAAAAAGGTATTTACAAGTCTTGTGTTGTTCATAACAGAAATCACACAATTATAACATGAAGAACCTAAAAGGCACACTTTTCTTGCATTGATCAACATCTATAGGTGCACAAAAGCACTTTCAAAAACACCCACAGACTCGCACAGCGCTACTATCCACTGTTGTCTGTGTACACAATGTTGTGTTTATTTCCAAACACGTTTCTGAGAGAGGAAATCCACTCTGCAGGTACAGAAGCAAAGTAAGTATTCATACTCCTTGACTTATTCTACATGTTGTTGTCTTCCAGCCTGAATTCAAAATGGTTTAAATACATGTATTTGTCTCAACAATCTACAAACAAACCCATAATGACGTAATAATGTTTTTAGAATTTTTGCAAATTGATTGAAAAGTAAATACAGAAATATTTCATTTACATAATTATTCACACCCCTAAGTTAATACTTTGTAGAAATCGCTGTTGGTGGCGATTTTAGCTGTGAATCTTTTTGGGTAAGTCTCTAAGAGCATTTCACTCGTCAAGCTCTGTCGAGTTGATCGTTACTTGCTAGACAGCCATTTTCAAGGCTTGCCATACATTTTAAAGATGATTTTAGCGAACTGTAACAAGGTCACTCAGGAACATTCAATGGCGTCTTGGGAAGCAACTCCCAGTGTATATTTGGCCTTGTGTTTTAGGTTATTGTCTTGCTGAAAGGTGAATTTGTCTCTGAAAGATTTTCCTCTAGGATTTTGCCTGCACTTATAGCTGTATTCTGTTCCTTTAAAAAAAATATAATGTTATTCCCCTTTTTTCACCCCAATTTCATGGTATCCAATTGGTAGTAGTTACAGTCTTGTCTCATTGCTGCAACTCCCATACGGACTTGGGAGAGGCAAAGGTCGAGAGCCATGTCCTCCGAAACACAACCCAAGGACCCATGGACCTCCCGGTCGCGGTCGGCTGCGACAGAGCCTGTGCTCGAACGCAGAGTCTCTGGTGTCACAGCTAGCACTGCGATGCAGTGCCTTGGACTGTTTATTTTTATCCCAAAAAACTCCCTAGTACTTGCCGATGACAAGCATACCCATAACATGATGCTTCCACCACTGTGCATTGAAAAACCTCCCAAGTCTTTGTGGTTGAATCTGTGTTTGAAATTCAGTACTCAATTGTGTGGTACAGAAATCATGATCACCACTATTATTGAACATGGAATGAGTACATGCAATTTAAGCATATTTTTTACTCCTGAATTTAATTAGGCTTTCCATAACAAAAGGTTTGAATACTTACTGACTCAAGACATTTCAGCTTTATATTTTTTATTATTTTCTACAAACAAAATTCCACTTTGACATTGTGTGTGGTGTGTGTGTGTGTGTGTGTGGATCAGTGACATAATCTCAATTGAATCCATTTTAAATTTGGGCTGTAACACAACCCAATGTGGAAAAGGTAGTGAATACTTTCTGAGTGCCCTGTATGAGGAAGGGTGGAGATGGGGATTGAACCCCAGTCTCCGGTGGGGGAGGTGCTTGTGCCCGGGAGTGTTACACATTCCACCATGGATCAGCACATTTTAAATCCCTTTTATCAGTACCGATCACACTGCCACTTGGCTAATACAATACTCATGATTATACTCTGATTCATTTTGTTTGGTCCAATTGCAGGATTCCTCCAGGGAAAAAACAGCTCTCTGCAAGGGAGAGACTCACAATCTATTTCCACGCTGTCCTCTCGAAGGATTTCAAGCTGAACCCGGACGAGGATCGCATCTTCATCAGGGCTGGGGGGAACATTGGGAACTGGAAAACCGATTCCGTTGAGCTCACTGTGTCTAAGTAGGTTTTTATATACATGTATCAGCCGTCAAGACAGTTTAGCCAAATATGTTGAATATTTATTCATTAGGAACCTGCTTATAATGTTCAACGTTGTTCCCATCTATCTCACATAGAAAACAACCGACTCGTGGGGGGGGTTAAATGTATATGATGTGTAACAGAGGATAAACCAATGCATTACCTCCTACAGGGATCTTGGAGAGCATGGGTTCCTAGTCGAAGGGAGCTTGATCACAAGCAAATCTAATGCAACTGTGTCCATACCATACAAGTACCTCGTCTACAAGCTTAAAAAGCAAAAGTACGAGTATGAGTACATATACAAACTGGATTCTAACTACCCCACCACCAACAGATGTCTTTTTGTCAAATCCCATCTGCTTAATGAAGAAGGTGGGTGCAGTTGCTATAACAACTTCTATAGCAGTTCTTTATTGTAAGTCACTGATTTTAAAATGTTCAATTTTCTTCATGGAAGTTCAAAACCTTGTTGGTTTTTATCATACATCTATTTGGTATTGCTCGTCTATTTATGCTCACACTGTCTTACATGTGAGGAAATTGTTTAAAATGTACGCAAATATATTAAGCAATGATTTTGTTTGGTTTCAGGGGACTGGCATCAGTATGATGACATCATCTGTGTGGAGCCATCCAAGAACGTGCTCAAGCGGCTAAAAGACGCTTTATGGCCGGAACAAAGGAAAAGTGTCATCGAAGGCCGAGAAATTGCAGGGAAAGTTATGCTGGAGAGTATATTTGACCTCCTCAGGAGCTGGACTGACATTAACTTCAAGAGTTTCCTCAATCAGCTGAATCAGTTTTACCAGATCTACGGGAACCCGTTTGTCTATGAGGAGACACATAAGAAATGGTACTCCTTAGACTACGATGAAAAAGATGTAAGTGAAATTGTTAATGTCACACCGGCTCTGGAGCTCTCTCCTTCCACCTATCCGAAACTCCGAATCCCTCTCCATCTTCCAGTGCTGCCTAAAGACCCACTGCTTCACCCTGGCCTAGATGTACCCCCACCCCCACCTACCTGAATGCTAATGCATGCACTGATGTTACCCCCCGCCCCCTAGCTGTTTGGCTTTTGCTTGTTTTGCTGTCTCCTGCCCTGCCTCCCCTCTTCTGATTTATCCCAGTTATTTTGTTGCTGTTAGAAGTGAAATGAGAGCAAGCATTTCACTGTGTCTATTTGCTTGACTTGTAGAAAAGATGACAACCACTCATATGATTTTAACTCTGCCCAATAAACGTGCGGACGCTGCACAATGCTGTAAATGTATAGAGGTAATATTGTGTGTGGGAATGATCATTTCTATAATGATTGATGTTGTTTTTTCACACGTATTTTTCATTTGGTTGTCTTATTGTACGTTTCTTTTGTATGTGGAAAGGAAAAGCAAATGGATGAGTGTTGAGTTGCAGTGTGCAACCGTCCCCAAAACAAATCTGTTAACATTCACTGTTTGTTCTGCCTCCCCAAGGTCAGGAAGCTGCTGAAGCAGTTCATGCTGGATAACGTTGTTCCTCAGCTGCAGAAGGAGGGTGAGGGGAAGAGCTGCTTCATCCAGGACCCCATGAGGGCAGCTGTGGTCATGCTGTACGTGTGGAAGCAGTTCGGCCTCAAGCTGGACCACGGAGAGTCCACCCGGCTCTGCAGCGCCCTGTGCTTGCCCAAGCTGCCCAAAGACTCCTTTCTGCAGTACTGGACCGACTTCGCCCAAGCCGTCTCCGGTCTCAAAAAGTGGGTTTTGGCGTCAGGATTTCTGCTTATTTTGTGCCTATTGCAGACATTATGATTATTGTTTATTTTTATACAAGATGTAATCATTTGTATTAGTCAAACTGAGTAATATATTTTATACACATCTTCTCAAAACAGTTTCTAACAAAGTGCTTGTTAGTGGATGAGTTGATGCTGATTTAGTGGATGAGTTGATGGATGAGTTAGTGGATGAGTTGATGCTGAGTTAGTGGATGAGTTGATGCTGAGTTAGTGGATGAGTTGATGCTGAGTTAGTGGATGAGTTGATGCTGAGTTAGTGGATGAGTTGATGCTGAGTTAGTGGATGAGTTGATGGATGAGTTAGTGGATGAGTTGATGCTGAGTTAGTGGATGAGTTGATGGATGAGTTAGTGGATGAGTTGACGGATGAGTTAACGCTGATGCATTTCTTTTTGTGTGGAAATCAACCTGTTGTATTTTTCTCTGCACTAGCCTGCCAGACATGTTGGTGGCTCTGATCAACAGTGTGAAGACTGAAGGGCCCCGGTGGATTTTGGTGCTCCCCCTGCTCCACCTCCTCAAGGGATCCTCCAAACCGTTCACACCCATATCTACCACAGTCACCCCCAAGTACGAGCAGTCCTGGGCGGGCCTCCAAGGCCTCAAAGCAGACTACATGACACACAACAGCCAGGACAGGAGGTACAGTCCTTCTATTCTCCCGGTTGTATTAGAAAATCATTCTTATTGTCTCACTAGATTACGCTAAAGGTTTGGCCTTTCGTAACTATGTCCTGTTCCTTTTTTGGTAAACAAACAAAGAAATTAAATACCCTGTAGAAATTCCCCAAAATTATATATATATATTATACATATTGCCGTCGGGTAAGTATTCAGACCCCTTCACTTTTTCCTCATTTTGTTACGTTACAGCCTTACTCTAAAATTGCTAAAATGTTTTTAAAAATCCTCAGAAATCTACACACAATACCCCATAATGGCAAAGCGAAAACAGGTTTTTAGAATTTTTGCAAATGTACAAATGCATATTGGTATATTTGGTAGCACTTATTTGTTTTTCCTTTGCCTGCAACCCCATTCGATGTGTGGAACGGATGTGGGTGGGGCCAGGTCTACATAAGGGTGCACATTTTTTATTTTTTTACAAAAGCTCGTGAGGCCGATACGTAAGTTTATTAAATATCAGTGATACTATCTGATCTAAAGAGCAGTGTGTTTCCCTTTTCCTTCCTGTTGTTCAACTGTTGCCATGCACCTGCAAATTAGATTGCTCAGATGTGCCAGTGCCTTTTTGAATTTTGCAAATGTACAACAAAAAAACACACTACTGTTCAAAAGTTTGGGGACACTTAGACATTTCCTTGTTTTTGAAAGAAAAACACTTTTTTTTGTCAGGTACTATTTAATTTTCATCTGTGCTAACATAATTGCAAAATGGTTTCCTAATGATCAATTAGCCTTTTAAAATGATAAACTTGGATTAGAACACAGGAGTGATGGTTGCTGATAATGTCCGTCTGTATGTAGGTATTCTATTAAAAATCTGCGGTTTCCAGCTACAATAGTCATTTACAACATTAACAATGTCTACACTGTATTTCTGATCAATTTGATGTTATTTTAATGGACAAAAATGGTGCTTTTCTTTCAAAAACAAGGACATTTCTAAGTGACCCCAAACTTTTGAACAGTAGTGTGTTTTTTAGTTGTACATTTGCAAAAATTCTAAAAACATGTTTTCGCTTTGTCATTATGGGGTATTGTGTGTAGATTGCTGAGGATTTAAAAAAAACTCATGGCTTGGTTTTTGCTCTGACATGCACTGTCAACTGTGGGACCTTGTATAGACAAGTGTGTGCCTTTCCAAATCATGTCCAATCAATTTAATTTACCACATGTGGACTCCAATCAAGTTGTAGAAACATCTCAAGGATGATCAACAGAAACAGGATGCACCTGAGCTCAATTTTCTGGTCTCATAGCAAAGGGTCTGAATACTTATATAAATAAGGTATTTCTGTTTTTTATTTTTAATACATTTGTAAAAAGAATCTAAACCTGTTTTCGCTTTGTCATTATGGGTTATTGTGTGTTGACTGCTGAGTAGTTTTAATTTTTGAATAAAGCTGTAATGTAACAGAATGTGGAACTAGTGAAAGGGTCTGAATACTTTCTGAAGACACTGTGTATCATTTAGATTTTTTATTGATGATATCCCATCTTTTTTCCTCCTTTTTTTTTAGAGCGATGTTGAATCTCATGAAAAACAATGGCCATCTGGTTGAGATGGACAGACTAGTGTCTCGGTCCTGGATGTGTCTGCTGACCATAGAGGACTTGGTGGAATGCAGCGTACTCATCAACGTGGAACTGCTGGACCTGCTCCAAGTCTTCACTCTGAAGGCCCCTCAAGATGTCACCTATAGCAACAAGCAGGTGAGCTGGACACTAGTTTCCCCCCTGACTACAGTGCCTACAGAAAGTATTCACACCCCTTGATTTACTCCACATTTTGTTGTGTTGCGAAGTGGGATTAAAATGGATTTACTTTACTTGTTAACGATCTACACAAAATATTCTAACATTTTGTATAAAAAAATATATTAAAGTATTAAACCCCAAGAGTCAATACATGTTGGCAGCAATTACAACTGTGAGTCTTTCTGGGAGTTTTTCACACCTGGATTGTGCAACATTTGCCCATTTATTCTTTTCAAATCTCTTCAAGCTCTGTCAAATGTGTTGTTGATCATTGCTAGACGACCATTTGCTGGTCTTGCCATTGATTTTAAAGTAGATTTAAGTCAAAACTGTAACTTGGCCACTCCGGAACATTCACTGTCTTCTTGGTAAGCAACTCCAGTGTAGATTTGGCCTTGTGTTTTAGGTTGTTGTCCTGCTGAAAGGTGATTTAATCTACCAGTGTCTGGTGGAAAGTAGACTGAACAAGTTTGTAATCTAGGATGCTTACCTCCATTCCATTTCAGCGGATTATTTCAACTGATTGGTTATGTGTCTTGTTAAGCAAATTATTACTCTCATTTATTTAGGCTTGCCTTAACAAAAAGGTTGTACTTATTGACTAGATATTTCAGCTTTGTATTTTTAATTAATTAGTGAAACATTTGAAAAACATAATTTCACTTTGATATTATGGGGTATTCTGTTTAGGCCAGTGACAATCTGAATGTAATCATAATTTAAATTCAGGCTGTAACACAACAAAACGTGGAAAAAGTCAAGTCAGGTGTAAATACTTTCTTAAGGCACAGTATGCAAAGCGCATTGAGCTACTGGTAAGTGTGCCATATAGCTAAATCCAATCAGTTGTTTTTATAACTAGTTGAAGAAGTAATACCCTGTAGGAGTGGGCTATGGTAGTTTAGCGGTCTTAGCCGCTGCCTCCAGAACAGAGGAGTGTATATATAGGAGTACATATCATTACTCCTGCAGCATGGGTTTGAATCCGGCCCACAGCTTTTTCAGCATACTCTCTCCTCTATCTCTATCCAATAAACCCAGAATGTTTTAAAAAATATTATAGAGCATTGAAAGTTTCAAATCAACTTGTTTTTTAACAATGTGTTTTTTTTCTGGCCTGCAGTATGTGTCGGACACTCTCTCACATATTCAAAGCAATCTCATTGAGGAGAAATACAGGTGATTGACTTACTGTAACTCATTTGGTTCACTCGTTTCCATTTGATCTTTGATGATAGTTATTGTACAACATCCACTGTTTTTTGTGGTTGCAGTTGTTTTAGTGAGGCGTATGGCAGAGAGTGCTTGGCAACGGCAGTGAAGCTTTTTGAGAAGATCTGCAAAGGAGTCCGATCCACTTCAACCTACACGCAGAACTTCACAGACATCCCTGTGGCATGCATGAACATGGTTGTCTCAATATCTGAGTTTGCCCGGGCCTTTGAGTCACAGGTATGTGGAGTTCAAGTAGAAAATGTCTGATGACTCATTTAGACTTTGCCCAAGATAAGCGGTTGGCCAACAGTATGTATGTACTGACTCTCTAGATAACAAGGTTATTTATTAAACAGAAAATACATTAAGAAAGACGTATTTGAATCTGACCACTATCTTGTATTTCAGGGAATTTTCAGGGATGTCACAATACTATATTATCATAATACATAGGTGCCGATACGATATGTATCATGATTGATTCTTTATTGCGATTCTATGTTACAAACATATTGCTCACTATATGTCTGCTGCAGAGCGATAAGAGAGAGCATGAGAAAAACGACTTTTGATCAAGTCGGGGAAATAATAGTTTCAAAACATGTTGGTTCACTATTTAAAAAGAAGATGGAGAACAAGCTCTAAAAGGAGAAATACCAGAGTTTTGGTGCAGGTACAGCTGACTAGTTCAGACCATAGAAAAATATTTACTAGAACGGACATTCCCATTTAAGTCAATTTTCTGTCATGGGTGGACCGGTGGCCATATTGAGTGTACCCATGAGTGGTCCAGACAAATTGCTGTGGTTTGAGGGTCTTTGTCCATTCTAGTAGTTGTATTTCTATGGTTGAGACATTTCCGAAAAAGGATGGAAATAACTTATCATTCCTTTCAAGGCAACTAAGGATGTGGAAAGAGAGCATATGCATGCCAAGGAGCTGGATCTGCTATCCGAGGCGATGGTGATCGTCAGATCCTGGATCGGCACAACCTTCAGAGACCGGTTGCTAGCCAGGAGTGTGACCACCTTGTACCTCAGTGTAAATGTCACCACAGAGATAGAGGTGAGAAAATATTCATTTTTGTTGTGCAAATCGTGACCTTGATTTTTATTTTTTCATGTGTAGTTCTATATTGTTTGTTTTTTTACTGACTGCTCTTTTTTTATTTGCCAGATGTGGAACAACATAATCTCTCTCAAGTTCGCCAATGACGATTTCACAAAAGAATGGAGACAAACGTTCACTAGGGACTTGGAGGGCAAACTGAAACAGGTATGAAACTTCCACACATACAGTAGAATTGAGACCAGACTGAAATATCCATTGGTGAAATGACTGAAATACCTTTTCTGCACTTCTAGGAGTCTCCTCTGGATCAGATAGAGATATACTGTTCCAAGATTGAGGTCCTGAATGAATCTCACCCTCACGTAGCCAAGACTATCGAGAAATGTGCTCTAGAAGCTGTCACCTCACTGTGCCAGGTAAGTAGACTGGTTACACTTGACTTAAATACAGATTCAATATACAGTACCAGTCAAGTTTGGACAAAACTACTCATTCCAGGGTCTTTCTTTATTTGCAATATTTTCTACAGTGTAGAATAATAGTGAAGACATCAAAACTATGAAATAACACATGGAATCATGTATTAACCATAAACGTGTCAAACAAATCAAAATATTTTGGGGATTCTTCAAAGTAGCAACCCTTTGCCTTGATGACAGCTTTGCACACTCTTGGCATTCTCTCAACCAGCTTCATGAGGTAGTCACCTGGAATGCATTTCAATTAACAGGTGTGCCTTGATAAAAGTTAATTTGTGGAATTTCTTTCCTTAATGCGTTTAAGCCAATCAGTTGTGTTGTGACAAGGTAGGGGGGTATATAGAAGATAGCCCTATTTGGTCAAATTCCAAGTCCATATTTGACAAGAACTGCTCAAATAAGCAAAGAGAAATGACAGTCCATCATTACTTTAAGACACAAAGGTCAGTCAATCCGGAAAACCATCAAGCGCTATGATGAAACTGGCTCTCATGAGGACCGCCACAGGAAAGGAAGACCCAGAGTTACCTCTGCTGCAGAGGACAAGTTCATTACAGTTAACTGCACCTCCGATTGCAACCCAAATAAATGCTTCACATAGTTCCAGTAACAGACACATCTCAACACCAACTGTTCAGAGGAGACTGCGGGAATCAGGCCTTCATGATAGAATTGTTGCAAAGAAACCACTACTAAAGGACACCAGTAAGAAGAACAGACTTGCTTGGTCCAAGAAACACGAGCAATGGACATTAGACTGGTGGAAATCTGTCCTTCGGTCTGATGAGTCCAAATTTGAGATTTTTGGTTCCAACCGCCGTGTCTTTTTGAGACGCAGAGTAGGTGAATGTTTGATCTCCGCATGTGTGGTTACCACCATGAGCATGGAGGTGGAGGTGTGGGGGTGCTTTGCTGGTGACACTGTCTGTGATTTATTTAGAATTCAAGGCACACTTAACCAGCATGGCTACCACAGCATTCTGCAGCGATCATTTGTTTTTCAACTGCTGGTTTCAAAAGCTGGTTGAGAGAATGTCAAGAGTGTGCAAAGCTGTCATCAAGGCAAAGGGTGGCTACTTTGAAGAATCTCTACTTTAAAATATATTTTGATTTGTTTAACACTTTTTTTGGTTACTACATGATTCTATATGTTATTTCATAGTTTTGATGTCTTCACTATTATTTTACAATGTAAGAAAAATGAATGAGTAGGTGTGTCCAAACTTTTTATCTTTTATAAGCAGGTATGAGCCCATATTAAACTCATCCGCTTCTGAATTAAATGGAAAATAAACCTTGATGAAGAAGTTGGCTAAGACATAAACCTAATCTCTTATTTTAGTAATTCATATCCTGTACAAATCTCAATCTCTTCAATGTTTTTTTTCTTCTCACACAGAGCAAGTCCGAGGGTAAACTCTTTGACCGGTTGAAGATCAACTATAAGTTTGGCAAACTCATCTCAACCATCATCCAGAAGTCCTGGCCGAGAGATGAGCGTGGTGATTACCACGAAGACGACGACGTGGTCTTTCAACACCTGCTCTCCTGGACAGCCGCCAAGAACATCTTCCAGCTACACGGTACTTCCATCAGTCTATTTACTGTTCTTTAATCAGTCTATTTACTGTACTTCCATCAGTCTATTTACTGTTCTTCCATCAGTCTATTTACTGTTCTTCCATCTTTCTATTTACTGTTCTTCCATCAGTCTATTTACTGTTCTTCCATCTGTCTATTTACTGTTCTTCCATCAGTCTATTTACTGTTCTTCCATCTTTCTATGTACTGTTCTTCCATCAGTCTATTTACTGTTCTTCCATCTTTCTATTTATTATTCTTCCATCAGTCTATTTACTGTTCTTTAATCAGTCTATTTACTGTTCTTCCATCAGTCTATTTACTGTTCTTCCATCTGTCTATTTACTGTTCTTCCATCAGTCTATTTACTGTTCTTCCATCTTTCTATTTACTGTTCTTCCATCAGTCTATTTACTGTTCTTTAATCAGTCTATTTACTGTTCTTCCATCAGTCTATTTACTGTTCTTCCATCAGTCTATTTACTGTACTTCCATCAGTCTATTTACTGTTCTTCCATCAGTCTATTTACTGTTCTTCCATCTTTCTATTTACTGTTCTTCCATCAGTCTATTTACTGTTCTTCCATCAGTCTATTTACTGTTCTTCCATCTGTCTATTTACTGTTCTTCTATCAGTCTATTTACTGTTCTTCCATCAGTCTATTTACTGTTCTTTAATCAGTCTATTTACTGTTCTTCCATCTGTCTATTTACTGTTCTTCCATCAGTCTATTTACTGTTCTTCTATCAGTCTATTTACTGTTCTTTAATCAGTCTATTTACTGTTCTTCCATCAGTCTATTTACTGTTCTTCCATCAGTCTATTTACTGTTCTTCCATCTGTCTATTTACTGTTCTTCCATCAGTCTATTTACTGTTCTTTAATCAGTCTATTTACTGTTCTTCCATCTGTCTATTTACTGTTCTTCCATCAGTCTATTTACTGTTCTTCCATCTGTCTATTTACTGTTCTTCCATCAGTCTATTTACTGTTCTTCCATCAGTCTATTTACTGTTCTTTAATCAGTCTATTTACTGTTCTTCCATCAGTCTATTTACTGTTCTTCCATCAGTCTATTTACTGTTCTTCCATCAGTCTATTTACTGTTCTTCCATCAGTCTATTTACTGTTCTTCCATCAGTCTATTTACTGTTCTTCCATCAGTCTATTTACTGTTCTTCTATCAGTCTATTTACTGTTCTTTAATCAGTCTATTTACTGTTCTTCCATCAGTCTATTTACTGTTCTTCCATCAGTCTATTTACTGTTCTTCCATCTGTCTATTTACTGTTCTTCCATCAGTCTATTTACTGTTCTTTAATCAGTCTATTTACTGTTCTTCTATCAGTCTATTTACTGTTCTTTAATCAGTCTATTTACTGTTCTTCCATCAGTCTATTTACTGTTCTTCCATCAGTCTATTTACTGTTCTTCCATCTGTCTATTTACTGTTCTTCCATCAGTCTATTTACTGTTCTTTAATCAGTCTATTTACTGTTCTTCCATCAGTCTATTTACTGTTCTTCCATCAGTCTATTTACTGTACTTCCATCAGTCTATTTACTGTTCTTTAATCAGTCTATTTACTGTTCTTCCATCTGTCTATTTACTGTTCTTTAATCAGTCTATTTACTGTTCTTTAATCAGTCTATTTACTGTTCTTCCATCAGTCTATTTACTGTTCTTTAATCAGTCTATTTACTGTACTTCCATCAGTCTATTTACTGTTCTTTAATCAGTCTATTTACTGTTCTTCCATCTGTCTATTTACTGTTCTTCTATCAGTCTATTTACTGTTCTTTAATCAGTCTATTTACTGTTCTTCCATCTGTCTATTTACTGTTCTTCCATCAGTCTATTTACTGTTCTTCCATCAGTCTATTTACTGTACTTCCATCAGTCTATTTACTGTACTTCCATCAGTCTATTTACTGTTCTTCCATCAGTCTATTTACTGTTCTTCCATCAGTCTATTTACTGTTCTTCCATCAGTCTATTTACTGTACTTCCATCAGTCTATTTACTGTTCTTTAATCAGTCTATTTACTGTTCTTTAATAAGTCTATTTACTGTTCTTCCATCAGTCTATTTACTGTTCTTCCATCAGTCTATTTACTGTTCTTCCATCAGTCTATTTACTGTTCTTTAATCAGTCTATTTACTGTTCTTTAATCAGTCTATTTACTGTTCTTCCATCAGTCTATTTACTGTTCTTCCATCTGTCTATTTATTATTCTTCCATCAGTCTATTTACTGTTCTTCCATCTGTCTATTTACTGTTCTTCCATCTGTCTATTTACTGTTCTTCCATCAGTCTATTTACTGTTCTTCCATCAGTCTATTTACTGTTCTTCCATCAGTCTATTTACTGTACTTCCATCAGTCTATTTACTGTTCTTTAATCAGCCTATTTACCTGTTTTAGTGTATGGTCTGATTTCTTGATGATTTTGGCTGCCGTATGGTCCTGAAAGACTCTCTTCTGGCCGTCTTTGGCCATCACTGTGTCCCAACTCTGGTGATGTTTTTGGAGTTCAATTGTATGTGGTGTTTAATAGTTTTTGTGATCTCAGTGAGACTTTTCTGTTTTCACATTGAGAGTCCTGTAACTGTCTCAAGCATTTAACCCATCTTGTTTCAGTATCCAGCTGCTTTTACCCCGTATTGTAATGTAAATCATATGTGGTTTTAGGTGCAGATGAAAAGCTGATTGAGCAGCTCTCTGAAGAAGCCAGGGACAGGATGGCCATAGCTATCTCATCCTTCACTGCCATCTCCAACCAGCTGGTCCACGGAAACATCCGGATCAAACTGCTCAACTCCGTCTTGGAGAAGAGGGATACTTTCACAGAGCTGCTGAAAATCGGTAATGAAAGGTTGTGTTTTTTTTAGGGTGGAAAACGTCCAGTTCATGTCCATCTTTTCAGAAATCCTGGTTGGAAGATTCTTTCCTCTGAGAATTCCTCAACCGGGATTCAAAAATAAATAAAAAATAAACTTTTGGAACATTTCCATAATTTTGCAACCCAAGTTCTTTGTTCATATGAAAGGATTTCATAATGTTGATAAAGGCTGTCTTCTTTTATTAGTCTTAGTGCTGTTTGCTTATGAAATGTGTGTTTTTGATCTAAATGCAGACTGTCTTTCGGAGAATGAGCGCTACAAGGACAGCGCCCCCATGAAAAGGCTGCTAATGTGTAGGCAGGAGGAGGTGAAAGCTGTCTACCATGAGAAGGAGCTGGTGGAAGTCCTGCTTACCATGAGCCGCAAACTACAGGAACATGTCGTAGGTAGGTGTGTTTGTGTGTGTGTGTGTATTCAGTCAAAGGCCCAGAGAAGTCAAATGGGTGAATGAAAGTAAAATCTTTCCAGGGAAGGTTGCGTTTGGCCAGTCTGATCAGTGGTCCTAATCGTTTTCATGCTTTATCCCTCTGTTGCAGTTCAATTTGAAGGCTTGGAAGCAAGACTACAGACCAACATCGAAGCAATGACCCTTGACCAATTCATGGAGGTCCATCCATTTGACCAACTCTCTTCTCCAACGGCCGGTGTAGTCACCTTCTTCGAACTTGAGGACGACGTGAGAGAGATGGCAGAGGTTCTGCACATATTTAAAGACAGCTACATCTTCAAGTTGTGCTGGGAGAAACAGGCCCGAGACCTTGCCAGAAGAGATGCATATGATGAAGACTATGACCCTGAGGAATCGGTTGACTACTTTGTAGGACCAGTCGAGATACACAGCGATATTTTTCTTCCTTGCTACGCGAAGTACGATAAGATCTACAAATGCCTGAAGAACGGCAGCCTTCGGCTCGAAGAGGTCGATACTCTCTTCAAGGCCTACAGGGGCAAGTACGAAGAGCTGGCGCAGGACTTGGATATCATGTGCAGAAACGACAAGTCGGATAACAAACAGTGGATCCAGAGAAGGGTGCACCAGATTGAGCAGTACCACGAGCTTCACCTGGCTGTGGAGTCTGCTCAGGTCATCATGTTGGTCAAGCAGACGCTCAACCTTCAAGGCAACTTCCAAGTCCTGCAGACACTGCTAGAAGTTGTGAGTTGGTGTGAATTGCCATTTCATTTATTTATCACAGGTTTAAAACAAATGTCATCCTGTTTTGTGCACATTCACTGACGTTGCTAGCTAGCTAGTTACCTTGGTAATAAACTTATTCTAGCCAACCAACTGTCCTAAGCTACCGCTCAAACATAGAAAATGTTAGCAAGTTTGCTTTTGCCACTAGGCAACATTGTATCAGCTTTCTAGCCACCACTGTCCTGGCCACCACTGCTGAAAATGACAGTGCTCGTTAAAAGTTGGTTTTACAAATGAATGCGAGCTAGCTAACAAACTGCATCGCGCGGATGTCGCGCTACACTTGAATTTAAAAAGGTAATTTACATTTGAGCTGACACCCGTGGCGTTTTTCTGCATGGAACTAAACTGTGTATTAAACCTTTCAGCCAATCAGAAACAAGTATTCAGCCAAGTACTGGTAGGTCAAACAATACTCAAACAAATTCTGTATATCTCTGTTGTCAGACGCATGAGGACTTTAAGAGGGAGCACCTGGATCGTATTGACAATGACCTGATGCAGACAAAGCTGGTTCTGGTGGACATCACAGAGCCCCGCAGACTGTGTCTCCAGGAGCTCGGCCTCAGGAAAAACTTTGTCATCTGGGTTAAAGAGGCTCTTGAAGGTACACGGGGTGATCATCTTTACCTTCAAGAGAGTAACCTGTCAGTAATCAGTCACTAACTATATCTATTGAAAATAGACAGTCATGTTTTGTGTAGTTATATTTCATGTGATTATCATGAGGTCTCATGTTATTTGTTATACTGTATCTGAACTGCTTGTCTGCACAATTACCCATTGTGGGATAAATGTAGTGCTATTGGATTAATCAGTATGTTGTGCTCTATTCCAGATATCAACGAGCTTAAAGTGTTTGTTGACCTGGCTTCCATCTCTGCTGGAGAGAATGACCTCGACGTGGACCGTGTGGCCTGCTTCCATGATGCTGTCCTGGGTTACTCTCCGATGCTGTACGAATTGAAGCCAGACTCCGGTTTCCAGGCCTTCAAGGAGGTGCTGAAGAAGCTGTGGAGGGCATTGGACAATGACAACAACCTCCCAAAGAAGCTGGTGAGGACGTTTTAGGATATTTAACTTACTTTCAACCTACCTTAAATAAGCCAAAAGTTCAAAAAGATAACTATCCCTTTAAACGTGGAAAACTACCTGACTGTGAATGTCCTTATTGCAGCGTGACACAGCACGCCACCTGGAGTGGTTGAAGACTGTGAAGGACAGCCATGGATCTGTGGAACTATCCTCTCTCTCCTTAGCATCAGCCATCAACAGTAAAGGAATCTACATCATCAGTGCCCAGAACCAAAAGAAGGTAGGCCTGAACATCAATCCATAGAATATACAGTTGTTATTTTCAACCATCTTTAGAATTATCATCTGTTACTCATGTTCATTGTAGCCAGAACTTTGTTCCAACTGCTTACCGACACTTTGAAGTTCGGTTAAAACGTTTACCACTCCAGTGTGTAGAATGATACTTCAGTGGAGTAGAATATTTGTTCTACAGTGCCATGCTTCAGCATCATTTTTGTCTTTTTGTCCTTCCAGTTGAGCCTGGACACGGCCCTGAAACTGCAGATCCCAGAGGAGCACGACGAGGGCCATGAGATGCGCCGTTACTCCCTGGAGGACCTGAGGGAACTGCAGAACAAACTCATGCTCATGTCTGGGAAAGGGGACCAGGGCCAGTGTGAGGTGGACCAGTTTGCAGAGGTACTGTAGTCTTTTTCTTTCTTTAATTTAAACTTTTATTTAACCATGCATGTCAGTTAAGGTTGAAGCCTCTTCTTCAGGGTGAGCTTGGTAGTCATATAGTTATAGAAGAGAGGAGCATTTGGTATGGGATGTTCTAAACAAGGATTCACTTTGTGTTCTTTTCCTCAGGTTTTCGCCAGTGTCCAGAGGCTAGCTGTGGCATTCATTGCCCTGTTCACGGCAGGGAACCCCCTGTTCAGACACTGGGAGGCCAACATCAACTGTAGTTCCCTCAGCCAAGACACCGGCATCATCATGGACTTCAACCTTGGCAGCGTTGTCAGTGTGATTATGGTGGAGGGCAGCATCGTGGAGCAGCTTCCTGAGCTGTGCAGGAAGATGGAGAAGTGTCTGAAGTACTGGAACGACTTCATGGACAAACAGAGATCCCACAATTACTACCTGAACTACTACACCGCCGAGCAGATTGTGTACCTGTGCAGTAAGCTGACTCAGCAGAATGTGTCGAATTTGGAGGACCAAGTTCTCATGATGCTCTCCTTTGTCAAACCCAACTGCACAGCTTCTGATCTTAGGCAAACCTGGCACACACTGCAATACGAGATCCTCACTAACCCACCTGTGCAAAATGAGGACATTGACTTCCAGACTTTTGTTGAGGTGCCGAGCGGTGTACAGGGAGGTCTGGATTTCATTGGAGAGTTGAATCTCTCTTCAGACAATCTTCCAAGTCTTGTGGAGCACATTAGCGGCTCAGGAAAGTTGGACTTGATGTGGAACGCCTACATGAGAGACATGAATTCTTTCCTCCCAGACACTCTCGACGTCCGAAGCTTAGGAAAACTGCTAGAAATTCTGGCCAACATAGGTGATGAGAATGAAGGAGACATGACTGATGAGAAGAAATACAAAAGCATTGAAAGATTGATGCCCAAGGGCCTGGCTATCGGAAGTCCAAACCTCATAGTTTCCCCACACGACGAGATCCTGACGTCTTGCATCTCCATTTACATGAGCAGCAAACACGAGCCGCTGCCCACATGCGATGAGGTCCTACTGTGCAACTCCTCCACGCCTTACGAGCAGGTGGAGCTGTTCCTCAGACGCTGCCTCACTGCCGGCTACAGAGGAGAGAAGATTTACACCATGCTCTACGGCGATCAGCTTAGCTACGAAGTCAGCTCCAAGGTGGAGCGCTTTTTCCAGCGAATTAAAATGCAGAGCAGGAAGGACTACAGGCTCGTGATCATCTGCAGCTCGGACAGAGAGCATGCCTACCTTCCCTCAGCCTTCAGCCAGTACAGGTTACACATGGTGCCCCAGGAACCCCTGAGCAGCATCCAGAGGTACCTCAACAAACACTACACGGTCCCGTCAGATCAGAGCAGTGCTGCTGCTGTGTTCAAGGACAGGATGTTTGTTGGAGTTGTGTCGTCCAGTAGAGCTGGAGTTGGTGAGTATATTTGGCCTTCAGTTTATGTAAACTCCTGTGTTGATCATTGAATTGGTGGTTTGATATATCCTACTTATCCGCTGGATTTATGCTTAAAATAATGACATGATCTTCACACTTTCAGGTAAGTCCCTTTACATCAAGAGGCTGTATGAAAAACTGAAACACTCCACCAAGAAGCCGTCACTGCTGAAATGCATCCGCTTGATCGAGCCAAGGGTTGATGAGAATGTTATTCTTCAGTCTCTGCTGAATACCCCCAAGTCGAAAGAGCTCATCATCTTCCACTTCGATGTCACATCTTCGGTAAATATACTGTAGCCTATTGGTCATTATAATATGTGTAGTGATAGTTTAACTATTTTTTGATAGAATGTTTACCAATTAGATTAATTTAGTGATATTTTGATTAAATTATTTTTTAAACATGTTTTATCAACAGGTGCGGAAAGGCCTCTATGAGTTTCTCTTTAAACTGTTGGTCTTGGGATATTTGATGGATTCTGAGGGAAGGATGTGGAAATGCAGCAACAAACAGCTTTATGTCATTGAGATCCTACAGTCAACAGTAAACTTGCCCAGAAATGGCCCAAGAACGGTAAATATTTAGTCTCTTGGTGTTAAATCCCATACATTTTCATTGTGATAAGAGAAAAAGAACACTCACACTTTCGTTCCTCACACTTTATTTATATACAGAATGCACGTGCCAACTCCACATTCCTGGATGTGTTCCCAAATGTCTTCTGCCGCCCACCAAAAGAGGTTCTAGATCTGGAAATGAGGATGCGGGAGGACCCCTCCTTTGTAAAGCTTGAAGACCCATTCATGGATGACAAAGAGTTCAGGAGTGAAGCATACCAACGACCCTACCAGTATCTGACCCGTTTCCATAATCAAATCGACCTGGACACCTTCATGTACAATGGGGTGGAAGGCACTTATGTAGAATGTCTACAGATGCTCTTTATGTTCTGTGGCATAATGGACCCATCGTGGGCCGAGTTAAGGAATTTCGCATGGTTCCTAAACCTTCAACTACGAGACTGTGAGACGTCAGTCTTTTGTGATGCCTCTTTCACCGGGGACACCCTCCAGGGATTCAAGAACTTTGTGGTGGACTTCATGATACTGATGGCCAAGGACTTTGCCACACCGTCCCTCAGCATCTCTGACCAGAGCCCCGGGAGGCAGCAAATGGACCTGACTGGGGTCAGCGATGAAGACTTGGCACCCTTCCGGATCAGGAAGAGATGGGAGTCAGAACCACATCCATACATCTTCTTCAACGATGACCATGTGTCCATGACCTTCATTGGCTTCCATCTTCAGCCCAACGAACAGAACTCTGTTGACGCCATCGATCCATCCACAAGAAGGGTGATCAAAAGAGACATCATGACCAGAGAGCTGTATGAGGGTCTAAAGCTACAGAGAGTCCCTTTCAATATCGACTTTGACCAACTGCCCAGAGGGGAGAAGATTGAACGCCTTTGCAATGTTTTGGGAATCCAGTGGCCTCTTGATCCTGATGAAACATATGAGCTCACCACTGACAATATACTGAAGATGCTGGCCATCCACATGCGTTTCAGGTGTGGCATCCCAGTCATCATCATGGGGGAGACAGGCTGTGGGAAGACAAGGCTCATTAAATTCCTATGTGAGCTTAGGAGGAGCGGAGTGGCCACGGAGAACATGAAGCTAGTCAAAGTTCATGGTGGGACCAGCTCAGACATGATCTACACCAAAATCCGGGAAGCAGAAGCCATTGCGTTCACCAACAAACAAGACTACAGCTTTGACTCTGTCCTCTTCTTTGACGAAGCCAACACCACGGAAGCCATCAGCAGTATCAAGGAAGTCCTCTGTGATAATACAGTGGAGGGAGAGTGTTTGGTGCCCCATTGCGGCTTGCAGATCATCGCCGCATGCAACCCTTACAGAAAACACACTGATGAGATGATTCAGAGGTTGGAATCTGCTGGACTGGGATATCGAGTCCGAGCTGAAGAGACTGATGAGAAGCTGGGCTCCATCCCTCTCCGCCAGTTGGTGTACAGAGTCCAGGCCTTGCCCCCCAGCATGATACCTCTGGTGTGGGACTTTGGCCAGCTCAATGATCACACTGAAAAAATGTACATCCAGCAGATTGTCCAGAGGGTGGTTGAGACCAACACAATTGATATAGTATACACCAGGTTGATCGCGGATGTCCTGTCTGCTTCGCAGAGGTACATGCGGACAAGGAAAGACGAATGTAGCTTCGTAAGTCTGAGGGATGTAGAACGTTGCATGCAAGCCTTTGTGTGGTTCTACAAAAACCATGCGATGCTGCTTGCTGAGCTAAATCAGTATCAGAGAAATCAAAACGCAGAGAGGAGTGAGAGGAACCAGAGGGAGCCAGAAGCAAGAGACCCAGTCTTGTGGTCTGTAGTGATGGCTCTGGGAATATGCTACCATGCCTGTTTGGAAAACAAGGACAAGTACAGACAGAGAATCTGCAAATACCTCACTGAAACCTACACCCCATTCAAAGTGATGCAAGAGATCTCCCTCATGCAGGATCTCCTTCTGAGCGGAGTGCCCTTGGGCGAAACTATTGCACGAAACAACGCGTTGAAAGAGAATGTCTTCATGATGGTGGTCTGTATAGAGCTGAGAATCCCCCTCTTCTTGGTGGGGAAACCTGGGAGTTCAAAATCTCTGTCTAAAACCTTGGTGGCAGACGCCATGCAGGGCCAAGCCGCACACTCTGACCTCTACAAAAGGCTTAAGCAGATTCACCTGGTGTCCTTCCAGTGCAGCCCTCACTCCACACCGGAGGGTATCATCAACACATTCAAGCAATGTGGTCGCTTCCAGGAGGGGAAGAACCTGAACGAGTATATATCTGTGGTGGTGCTGGATGAGATTGGCTTGGCTGAGGATTCTCCCAAAATGCCCCTGAAAACCCTCCATCCTCTGCTAGAAGAGGGATGCATCGATGATGAGCCGCTACCGCACAAAAAGGTTGGATTCATCGGCATCTCCAACTGGGCTTTGGATCCTGCGAAGATGAATAGAGGCATTTTCGTCTCACGTTGTGACCCCGACGAGAAAGAGCTGATTGAGAGCGCTAAAGGCATATGCTCGTCTGACACAATGATTTTGGAGAAGGTCAGGGATTTCTTCCAACCCTTTGCCAGGGCCTACCTAAACATCTGCCGTAAACAAGGGAAAGGTTTCTTTGGTTTGCGTGACTACTACAGCTTGATCAAGATGGTTTTCGCAGTGACCAAGGCTTCCGAACAGAGGCCTAGTGCAGAGAAGATTGTGAAGGCGGTCCTCAGGAACTTCAGTGGCAGGGACGACGTGGATGCAGTCACAGTCTTCACCCAAAGGCTCCAGAAGATACAGATCAACCTGAACCTGGAGAGCATCAGCACCATCGATCTTGTCAGACAAAACATTTCTGCGATTGGCCAGGAGGATGAGTGCCGCTACTTGCTAGTTCTGACCAAGAACTATGCAGCACTACAGATCCTGCAGCAGACTTTCTTCTCCGAGAGCTGCCAGCCAGAGATTATCTTCGGGTCTAGCTTCCCCAAGGACCAAGAGTACACCCAGATCTGCCGCAACATCAACCGAGTCAAGATCTGCATGGAAACCGGTCGAACCGTCGTGCTCCTGAACTTGCAGAACCTCTACGAAAGTCTCTACGATGCTCTAAACCAGTACTACGTCTGCTTGGGAGGACAGAAGTACGTTGACCTGGGACTGGGGACACATCGTGTGAAATGCAGAGTACACAAAGACTTCAGGCTCATTGTCATTGAGGAGAAAGAGGTGGTCTACAAACAGTTTCCAATCCCTCTCATCAACAGGCTTGAGAAGCACTATCTGGACATCCATACAGTTCTCAAGGAGGAACAAAGAGAAGTTGTTGTGGAGTTGGAGAAATGGGTTGGGCAGTTTGTGGCCCTCAATAACCAACACACCATGGCCCCCCAGACATACAAGTACCTACCTCCTGACGTTTTCATTGGCTACCATTCCGACACGTGTGCTTCGGTGGTCCTCCAAATGACAGAGAAGCAAAGGGGAGAGACAGACATTTCCGACCCCCAAAGAAGAGTCCTGGACGAGGCCAAACTGATCCTTCTGAACTGTGCCACTCCAGACTCGGTGGTTCGGCTGGACTGCACTGTTCTCCCCAGGGTGGAGAGTGAACATCTGGCCAGGATCTACTTTGAGGACCAGAAGCACACCTCTTTGGCCGACTTCATCTTCTCTCACACTCAACAGGACGAGCAGTGCCATTCCTCCTTCACAGAGGTAACAATTTGTTATATATATTTTTTTTTAAATTACCACAATCAAATGTAGGCTTTCAATATTCCAATAATTCTTAGTTTTTTCAGAAATCTTGATTGGGGGATTCCTGTTATCAGGAGGGAATTCTCCAACCAGGATATCTGAAAACTCTGGCAACTTTAGGACATGACATTATATAACTCTTATTAAACGTTTGTTTATATAGTCCTATTTTTTTTTTTTTTTTTTACTTTCCAAGGTGACTACCTTTTCCAGACTTTTAACAGCATCAGATGTTGGGCCACTGGAAGAGGTCGTGAACAATGTCGAGCTTCTCTCTCTTCAGCAGTTTGACACTGAGCACTCCTTCCTCAAGAAGATCAGGTTTGACACCTTTTAGTTCATCCTCATCATGATTAACTGATTGTCCATTAGCCGTTGAGTTGAAACCTTTTGGTCAGGTTAAAAACATTGCTCTCTTCTTAGTCATTTCCTCACATCTGGAAATGGGAGAGAGAATACATCTGGCAACAAAATCCTGATCATTCAGTCAGATTTTGATGAAGCGTCGCACAGTGCAAATCTCATTGCCTCCGCCAAGTAAGTGAAGTCTGGAATACATGTCATTAAATAAATACATTTTAAAAAACGAAATCTGATTATGATTTATCTAATTTATCTAATTCATTTCAGATATTCTGCCATCAATGAAATCAACAAATCAAGACAAGTGGAGATGGGAGGCAAGGTCTTTGTCTACTTCATTACTAAATTGCCAAGAATGGAAGGAGGGACATCCTATGTCGGATTTCATGGAGGTGAAGTTATCATTGGTTCAAACATTTTACAACTTTAGAATATGTTGAAATGGGATACGTGCTCAAAAGATAATCTGAGATTGAAAACTTTTGTAAAAAAACAATTTATGAAGTTATTCTTTTTTCGAAATCCAATATAGACCCCTGGAGGTCGGTTCATATTGATGACCTCAGAAGATCGAAAGATATTGTGTCAGATATCAAAGCCTTGAGAAACCTTACCATCAGTCAACTGTTTGAGGAGAAAAAGGATGAGCCTGAAGGTGAATGACCTTTAAGACTCGTATTGATGATCATGACAAAATGTCTTCGTACTGATACACTTCTTCAGAAAAAATGACCTGTTGAAATCGTTAAAAGAGCCTTGTATGTTTATGCACAGCGATGGAGGTAGATGACATGTACACTGAGACAGAGCAACAGGAATTGGAACATGAAGACCAAACAGTGAGTTTTACACCATTACTTACCCGCCAGTGTTGTGATTGGCTGTGATATTTGTCTATTGATTTCTCTTCGCCAGAGGGGCATCCGTTGTCAAAATGGGATTGCCGTTCTGACTTCGTGGCTGTGTTATTTAGTGCAAATGTAATTTCCTGGTTGCTAAAATTCCACACTCAATTTCAGTTTGTGACAAAACAGGCACTGAAATTGCACAAACAGTGTAGAAATCATCAGAGTTTTGGTTGAAAGGTCCTATATGACACGTCTACACTATTTAGCATTATAAACTGAGATACAATCTAATGCTTTAAAAGAGGATGCACTTTTGGATGTTAGACTTTAACATTTTAATATTTAGGTGTTATTATTTGCTACAATATTGTTTTGGCATTCTGTATGATGAACTTCCTCTTGTAAAAATTACAGTAATACTGCAAAAATTCAAACAATCCTGTTTGTAGCACCATTTAAATATCATGTGTACATAACCCATGTTGTTTTACTGTACATAAACCATGTTGTTTTACTGTACATAACCCATGTTGTTTTACTGTACATAAACCATGTTGTTTTACTGTACATAACCCATGTTGTTTTACTGTACATAACCCATGTTGTTTAACTGTACATAACCCATGTTGTTTTACTGTACATAACCCATGTTGTTTTACTGTACATAACCCATGTTGTTTTACTGTACATAACCCATGTTGTTTTACTGTACATAACCCATGTTGTTTAACTGTACATAACCCATGTTGTTTTACTGTACATAACCCATGTTGTTTTACTGTACATAACCCATGTTGTTTTACTGTACATAACCCATGTTGTTTTACTGTACATAACCCATGTTGTTTTACTGTACATAAACCATGTTGTTTTACTGTACATAACCCATGTTGTTTTGGAACACCTTCCTCGTGTTTCATGTGTCTTGACCATGTTCCTACTGCAGAGCTGGGGGAGTGTTGTGGACACCACGGCGCTGGTACGTAGCTGTGTGCAGAGCGCAGTGGGCATGCTCAGAGACCAGCTGGAGGGCGGAGTCCGTAGTACCAGGAGAGTGGAGATCCTGCTCACACTCCTGACTGACAACCAACAAATAAGAGGTAGGATAACTACTATAGTACTAATTGTTTATTTTTAGATTTTTAAAGCGACTTGGAGATTCTTCTTGTAGTAATAAGTGCTATATAAAATAAATGTGTTATTATTGCTGTTTAGGCCAATTCTTAATAACTGTTTACCCATTGGCGTGCTAAATCTAAGCAGTAGTGCGTGCTAGCGCCGGAGAAGTTTGAAAACTGAGAGACTCTACAAGCGACCTCCATACTTCTCTGGCATTACCATATCCAAGCTTGCATGGATACAGCACAACACTGGGTCATCATTGACATGCATTCCATTCTCAATGATAATACTCAGACTATGAATGTTCTTGAACAGCTGAATTTCTGAGGACCGTGAAGAGACGTCTTCACTCGTTGCTGTCGACCCATGATGACAACACGCTCAAACTGTCCTCAAATAACTGGGTCATCAAGGAGGCGTCCAACATTGACGCACTGCAGGAAGGAGGGACATTCAGGTGAGTGACCACTATGATTTCAAAACCTCTTATGCCAGTACAAATTCTCATTGTAAATTCAAAGGGACTTTAAAGATAACTTTTTTTTAACTAACTTTTTAAAAGGGACATAAGATATTTTTGATTGGCCAAATAACCATACATTTTGCCTTGTACCATATTGCCCATAAACGGCTCTGCTAAACTGATTTTCTACTTTTTTGTACCAGACACACCCTATGGAAAAGGGTGCAGGCTGTGGTTATTCCCTTCTTGGCCCAGCTGGTCTCTGTCATCGACCGCGACCGCAACCTGGACATTCTGCTGGACTCCAACTCTGGAGAGGCGGTTAAGAAACTCTGGTTGGACATCTTTGGGAACGACAAACTACTCGAGGTTCCCTACACAAAACTGGACCGCAAGTAAGTACTGTACTGTCACAGCAATGGTTATGTTGTTGGACTAGAGAGCATAGAAATAAAATGACAAGAACAGCCATTTCTAATCAAGTTGTTGTTCTACAATGGGTGGACCGGCGGCCATATTGAGTATTACAGTCAAATTACCATGGTCTGAGGGGCTTTGTCCCTTCTAGTAATTATATTTCTGTGTTCAAGACTAGAGATGCTGTCTTCTGTCAGCTCTGATTCTAGAATGTCAGTGAATCAACAACTCCCTATCTCTATATTAACCCCTCCCTTCCTGTCCCAGTTCAGAGTCAAAGACCATCCTGGTCCAGAACTACATTGGGCTGGACAAGAACATCGGCTGTATCATGCCCTTCAGCTGGAGGATCAGGGACTACTTGGATGAACTCTGGGTCCATGCTCTCCAGCATGAAGGTAGTGGGTTATGACAATACCTCATATGTCTAACTTATATGTCAGGGATCATCAGATTCAGCCGAGGGCCCATTTTATTTTTTTGTTGGGGGGCCGGAACATAATTTCAAGTTATTTGTAGACTGCAAGAAGCCCAAACAGATATGTTTAACTAAAACATAATCATTTCAAACCTTGCTTACATTGGTATACAATCACGTCTCTCTCTGTTATGCGTGGGAATACTTTGGAACAGATTTCTTACATTTAAATCACTTGGAGCTGATTTCCTGGTGTTTTTACAGTCTTATGTCCAACAACGAAAATAAAAAAGTATTCTATTTTTTTATCAGAAAATCTTAAGGCCTCCAGTTTGGGAACCCTGTTATGTTGTAACCAGGGGTTGTATTGGAGGATCGTTAATTTATTTAATGAATAGGGCATTACGTTTTGACCAACGTTCAGCATTGTTTTACTGCTAGTTTGGGAACCCTGTAATGTTGTAACCAGGGGTGATATTGGAGGATCGTTAATTTATTTAGTGAATAGGGCATTACGTTTTGACCAACGTTCAGCATTGTTTTACTGCTAGTTTGGGAACCCTGTTATGTTGTAACCAGGGGTGATATTGGAGGATCGTTAATTTATTTAATGAATAGGGCATTACGTTTTGACCAACGTTCAGCATTGTTTTACTGCTAGTTTGGGAACCCTGTTATGTTGTAACCAGGGGTGATATTGGAGGATCGTTAATTTATTTAATGAATAGGGCATTACGTTTTGACCAACGTTCAGCATTGTTTTACTGCTAGTTTGGGAACCCTGTTATGTTGTAACCAGGGGTTGTATTGGAGGATCGTTAATTTATTTAGTGAATAGGGCATTACGTTTTGACCAACGTTCAGCATTGTTTTACTGCTAGTTTGGGAACCCTGTTATGTTGTAACCAGGGGTTGTATTGGAGGATCGTTAATTTATTTAGTGAATAGGGCATTACGTTTTGACCAACGTTCAGCATTGTTTTACTGCTAGTTTGGGAACCCTGTTATGTTGTAACCAGGGGTTGTATTGGAGGATCGTTAATTTATTTAGTGAATAGGGCATTACGTTTTGACCAACGTTCAGCATCGTTTTACTGCTACATCCCTGGTTGTAGTCTATGTGTTGTGTTCAATAATTCTTCAGTACTAGGTCTCTATCTAGGAATGATGTTATTTTCTCTTCATTTAACCTAGTTATGGTGTTTCTGGGATGTTCAGGTCACACTCAGGGCCAGTTTGAGGAGTTCTTTAGGAAGACCCCACTGGGCCGCTACATCTCAGAGGCAGACCCGGAGATGCAGGCTGAGTTCTTCCACAGGTACCTGCAGGATTTCATCTCCATGACCATGAATGTGACCTGTCAAGAGGATCTGCAGGTAATGAGTTTCATTATTTTACTTTCAACATTTATAAAATTATGTCATTAGTCTGTTTTTATGGATCCCAGCAATCATTGGAAAACATGGATGTCTGTTTCTGACTGGAGAGTCCTGCCTAAATAAAGATTAATTGAATTGTTATTTCAAGGTGTTAATTATTAGTTTGTGTGTGTGTACGCATCCATACATCCTAACCAACCATCCAGCTCCTTTGCGGTGCCTTGACCTGTTGTGTGAACGAGCTGCGGCTGCGTCACGATGACGTCATGGGGAAGGAAGTGACCTCGCTGCCCTGGGTCCACGCTGCCTACCATGAGTTTAAGAACCGCCTGCAGAACCTGTCCAGGATGATCAGCATGGAGCCCCAGTTGGCCCAGGTCCTCCGGGGGAACACACATGCCAGAGAGGGGGATGAACTGGTCAGTATTACTGGGAAGCTCCACTGGGGCGTTGGGAAAACACTATGTTCTATACCAGCTGCACTGGAGTCCTAACTGTGGGCCAGCGCAAGCAGAGCGCGAGGCTTCTAGGTGTGAAGATCTTGAAATTAAAACCAGGAGCAGCACACATTATAATGAGCCGTCCTCCACTCAGCAGCCTCCACCGAAGTCTAGTATAGCAGGCCAGTTCAGCGTTAAAGGGATTCTTCATTTTATTTCAAGCAATGATACATTTGTTTTCTTCCAGTCTTTTGAATGCTGGTAGAGATGAAATGGAGGGTAAATATTTGTGTTTTAGCTCAAGCGTAGGGGAGATGCTTGCTGTAATATCACTCCTTTATGCGGTGTGGCTTGTGTTGTATTGGCACGAATACTTGTGTTCATATAAAACATTTTCAGGAACAAGGATATCTTAAGTAGATTCCTCTGCATTGTGTCATTTTGCATTGACCATAGCCTTGTGTGCCTGGCATCTATGTTCTCCTCTGCCAGGATGCAGAGCCAATGTGATAATGCTATGTCTAGCTACATGAGACTGCGTTACCCCTCAAAGCATGCGTTACCTCCCCAGGTGCTGGACGTGTATGCGGCCGTGGCCTGTGTAGAGTACCTGGAGCCCCAGACTCTGGACACGGACGGCCAGCGGCTGGTCTGGCTCAGACAGGTCAAGAGGCTCCAGGTTCCCATCGAGCTGGTCTGCTCCGAGGAGAATCTGAGACACTATAAGGACAGGAGCGTGGCCATGGTCCACAGAGTTCAGTGAGTTAACAGGGATTCAATCTCAATGACCTGGAACTTGAATGGCAAGGTTGACACAGTGACATTGACATGGCCAGTATATAAACTGACTCTATTTATCAACTGTTATTTTCTGTTTGTTGCATTGTCCCTTTATTTAATTTTGATTTAAAAGAAGTGTAAAGCTGTCCAGTCATCTGAAGGGCAGTTTTGTATTATTTGGTAGCTGCTAAAACTTTAGAACAACAGAATGCCAGTTGTATTTTTTTTGTGACTTGTTTTTTCTGTGGTTTCTGTAGGACTGGGTGGAACCGCGTCGTCACCCTGTCTCTGTTTGTGGAGCACATGTTACTGGGCATCGAGGCGGTGGAGAAGAAGCTGAACCCTCTGGTCTTGGAGCACACCAGAGGGTTGTGCCAGGTCAGTGTGGTCTGGGGTCATATCTATAGGAATGCTGATGTCAATTGACAATCTCCATCAAAAATGATTTAAATCCAGGATTGGGCTTAATCTGTGTCTGTCCTTTTAGTGTATGTATAGTACTGTATAGTGGCACAGCGGTCAAAGGCACTGCATCTCCGTGCTAGAGGCTTCACTTCACACACCCTGGTTCGAATCCAGGCTGTATCACAACCAGCCGTGATTGGAAGTCCCATAGGGCGGCGCACAATTGGCCCAGGTTTGACCAGTGTAGGCCGTCATTGTAAATAAGAATTTGTTCTTAACTGACTTGCCTAGTTAAATAAAATGGTGCCCTTCAGTGGTCTATTTTAGTCAGTGTAACAGGTAACCACACCACTCCTCTGATTTGCCTGGGCTAATATCAGAATAATATACTGAACTAAAATATAAACGCAATATGCAACAATTTGTAAGATTTGACTGAGTTTCAGTTCACATAAGGAAATCTGTCTATTGAAATTCAATTCATTTCATCTATGGATTTCACATGACTGGGAATACAGATATGAATCTCTTGATCACAGACACCGTAAAAAAATGTGGGGATCAGAAAACCAGTCAGTATCTGGTGTGACCACCATTTGCCTCATGCGGCGAGACTTCTTTGCATAGAGTTGATCAGGCTGTTGATTGTGGAATGTTGTCCCAGTCCTCTTCAATGACTGTGTGAAGTTGCTGGATATTGGCGGGAACTTGAACACGCTGTTGTACCCATTGATCCAGGGCATCCCAAACATGCTTAATGGGTGACATGTCTGGTGATTATGCAGGCCATGGAATAAATGGGACATTTTCAGCTTCCAGGAATTGTGTGCAGATCCTTATGACATGGGGCCATACATTATCATGCTGACACATGAGGCGAAGGCGGCGGATGAATGGCATGACAATGTGCCTCAGGATCTCGTCACGGTATCTCTGTACATTGATAAAATGCAATTGTGTACATTGTCCGTAGCTTATGCCTTTTTAAAGGGGTGGATCTGCTTAATATTGAGGAAAGAATATTGGTTCCATCAATGTAATTGTCTGCATCATTTCCAATCCCCCATATATATATCTTTGGGGTAAATATATACAGTGGGGAGAACAAGTATTTGATACGCTGCCGATTTTGCAGGTTTTCCAACTTACAAAGCATGTAGAGGTCTGTAATTTTTTCATAGGTACACTTCAACTGTGACAGACGGAATCTAAAACAAAAATCCAGAAAATCACATTGTTTGATTTTTAAGTAAAGCCATCCCTAAAGCCAACACCTAATTTGGCCGCCTTTCCTTCCAGTTCTCTGCTGCCTGTGACTGGAACGAATTGCAAAATTCGCTGAAGTTGGAGACTTTTATCTCCCTCACCAACTTCAAACATCTGCTATCTGAGCAGCTAACCGATTGCTGCAGCTGTACATAGTCCATCGTTAAATAGCCCACCCAATTTACCTACCTCATCCCCATACTGTTTTCATTTATTTACTATTCGGCTCTTTTGCACACCAGTATCTCTACCTGCACATGACCATTTGATCATTTATCACTCCAGTGTTAATCTGCAAAATTGTAATTATTCGCCTACCTCCTCATGCCTTTTGCACACAATGTATATAGACTCTTTTTTTTTTCCTACTGTGTTATTGACTTGTTTATTGTTTACTCCATGTGTAACTTTGTGTTGTTGTCTGTTAACACTGCTATGCTTTATCTTGGCCAGGTCGCAGTTGTAAATGAGAACTTGTTCTTAACTAGCCTACCTGGTTAAATAAAGGTGAAATAAAAAAATTCAACCTGAACATTCAACCTCTCCCATCTATCTCTCAACGTCATCCTTTTTGGATTTCTATTTGCCATATATTTTTCAACTGTGCTATGATGCTTCACAAACGAATTGAGCACTATTCACAACGTTGACATCAGTAAACCGCTCACCCACACGATACCATACATGTGGTCTGCAGTTGTGAGGCCGATTTTTGAATGTACTGCCAAATTCTCTAAAACAAGTTTGGAGGAGGCTTGTGGTAGAGAAATGAACATGACATTTTCTGGCAACAGCTCTGGTGGACATTCCTGCAATCAGCATGCCAATTGCACGCTCCCTCAAAATTGTAGACATATGTGCCATTGTGTTGTATGACAAAAGGCCGCTCTAAAATGTGCAGGTTTATTGTCCCCAGCACAAGGTGTACCTGTGTAATGATCATGCTGTTTAATCAGCTTCTTGATATGCCACATCTGTCAGGTGGATGGATTATCTTGGTAAAGGATAAATGCTCACTAACAGGGATGCAAACAAATTTGTGCCCAAAATTTGAGAGACATACGCTTTTTGTGCATATGGGATATGTCTGCAATCTTTTATTTGAGTTCATGAAACATGGGACCAACACTTTACATGTTGAGTTTATCTTTTTGCTCAGTGTCATTTTTCCTTTCCTTTCAAAATGGCATTTGTTGTCTTTGTTCTATCAAGATCCTGGAGAAGGACTCTGACCTGAAAATGAAGAAGCCGTTTGAGGCGGTGATCGGTATACTGAAAGCCTGCAAAGACGGAGCAATGGAGCGCATTTTCAGGTACGGATTCCCTTTCCTTCCGCATCTGTCTGGAAGTATGTTTCTATTAGAATCCTGATCCAGCAAAGCAGAGATTGGCTGGTATTATACCACAAAGGAAGCATATGGCTGGATCATGATTAGACTCTGACCACTAAAACCTCAGTGCCTTACTTATAGTGGGTATATACAAGGACCTGGAGTTTTTCCTGGTCACATTCACATAACAAAGAAAAACTCAGGGCCTTCATTATAGTGTATAACTAGTGTCTAGCTCTATAATTTTAACTAACTTAACGCCCTGCATGCTGTATGCTTTACTTGCATACCAATATCTTGTCCGTGTCCAGGTTTGGCCTCCAGCCGTGCCCTGTGTGTATGAGCGACCCCCATGACCCCCTGAGCCTGCCGTGTGACCACATCTACTGCCTGGCCTGCATCAGACAGTGGCTGGTCCCAGGTCAGATGTTCTGTCCTCTCTGCATGCAGGCTGTGCCAGACGACTTCGCTCTCAGGCCCTCTGAAGACATAAGGTGAGGGCGGACCCTCTCATATTGATTAGTACATGACTAAGGTTATTAGACATACTGATGGCTCTGTTATCTGAAGAAGATAACCTCATGGAAATAACTCTGACTTTATTGTGATTTAATCTTATTTGAATGTTTTATTGTTGTTTAAGCTTCAATTCATTCATTCATTTCCCTGCCATTCATTAGTTTCACTGCCATTCATTAATTACCTAATACCGTTTTTGTGTATGCATTTTAGGCTCACCAGTTTTAAGTGCTTTCATACTGTTAGGTTCTAAATGAACCTTGTAAACACTCATGGAAGATTAGTAAAGCTCAAACCAAGTTTACAGCTGCATAAGACAGACATATTTCCACCAGTGGTAGTATATATACCCCAGTTTGGGTGAAGTCTCCTCTTTCTCTTTATTGCTAGGCAGGAAGTTAAGTGATGCAGGCTATAAACTGTTCCTTCTCCCTAAATGTGACCTGACCTGACCTCGACCCCCTTCCTCACTAAACCACATCTCTCCACCGTCATGCAAACATGTGATTGCCTTCCATTTACTCAATACATTCCAAACTGAATTGCCTCCACCATATACATTCCTCCTACATATACCCATTAACTTCTGGTGTAGAAACCAGACTATGGCACTCAATATTTCAATAGGATACCTGATAATTCACACCATTTCAAGTTTAGAGTCAGAACCCATCAATACTGTAACGGAATTTAATTGTTGGTCACGATTGTGTCAATCATATTATTATACAGAGTTCTCATCAACCAGAGCGCCCGCTTCAGGAAGCAGTGCAACGCCTTCTTCATAGACCTGGTCTCAACAGTGTGCTTCAAGGACAACTCTCCCCCCTGCAGGGCCATCATCCTCCACCTGCTCTCCTTCCTCATGGTGGAGGTCCACTCTGTGCCCATCATCAGAGGTGGTGAGTGGGTGGAGATGGGGGTGTGGGCCACTGTGTTTGTCTTGTTGTGTGTTGTTGTCCTCACAATCCTCTTCCTCTTTGCTAGCTCATCGTCAGATTCTGACCAAGGCCCTCTCTCCCTTTGACGATTCTGTTGACAAAAACCCAGTAGTTCGGTCGGTTGTTCTCAAACTCCTGCTCAAATACAGGTGATTATGTGACTAGTACTGCTAGACTACTCTTTCATTCATGATTTTAAATATATCAACATTTTTCAAATGCCCCTCACTGTTTGATTAAATTCATGTTTGTTTTTGAAGCTTTGATGATGTGAAAGACTACCTGCAGCAGCACCTGACAGCAGTTGAACAGAGCAACATCTTGGAGGAATCAGACAAGAATGAACTGTATTCTCTGTATATCAACTGTCTGGAGGTAGGTGTACATATGGCCCATTGAATGGAGGTAGATGTACATATGGCCCATTGAATCATCTGTCTGGAGGTAGGTGTACATATGGCCCATTGAATCATCTGTCTGGAGGTAGGTGTACATATGGCCCATTGAATCATCTGTCTGGAGGTAGGTGTACATATGGCCCATTGAATGGAGGTAGGTGTACATATGGCCCATTGAACGGAGGTAGGTGTATGTATGACCCATTTAAATCTACAGTAGCATTTATGTGGTTGGTGTATATAAAGAGTTATGCATCAGTAATTGTTGGTGTGAAGAGATATCGGCTAAGTACATTGATTTGACTGTTTGGAGTTGATGCAAAATCCTAGCCTTAAAAGTAATACATAGTGTCATGCTTGAAACTCAGTCTTTACTGCTGTGGATTTAGTTATGTCAATGGCTGCATGTGCTATTTCAGTGAATAATGCTGTTTCAGTGACACGTGCTATTTCAGTGAAGTGTGCTATTTCAGTGACACGTGCTATTTCAGTGAAGTGTGCTATTTCAGTGAAGTGTGCTATTTCAGTGAAGTGTGCTATTTCAGTGAAGTGTGCTATTTCAGTGACGCGTGCGATTTCAGTGACGCGTGCGATTTCAGTGAATAATGCTATTTCAGTGACTCGTGCGATTTCAGTGAATAATGCTATTTCAAGCAACTACATGTAGAGTGTTTGCATTGTAATTTCAGAAAATGTCCATAATAATCTATCTGCAGTAATAGTGGAATGATAGTGTTTTACACATATTTATTTATTTTGGGCCAATACAAAATAGCATTCTAAAATGCAGACTTGCTATTTGACAATGAAAGCCAGATGGGAAAACTGCACCCTCCCTCTTACATCGACGTCACTAAAAGGCGTGGTCATCTCCTCATCGTGCACAACGGACAATGGCAGACTGGGACAAGCGGCCAATGTAGAAATCGCTTTGTCATTTCCTGGTTACTGAAATTCCATGCTCAATTTCAGTATATTTGAGAAAACAAGCACTGAATAGTGTAGGGAATCATTTGACCATCTAAATCACTGTGAAATAGGTTTTCAATTACCAAAAATATTGTTTTTACGGCTGTTTTGAAGTTGATGGACGTAACTGAAAGTAAAATAGTCTTGCTATCCAGGATCCTTGGGAAGTCAGATGGCACTAACCTCTCCACCGTGTTGCGGGGAAATGGCATGCGGGGGAGGGAATTGTTTATATTGAGCCTAACTGTAGTTGCAGTTCACCAAGCTTCTACATGGGTGACACATTCTACACGTAGTATCTTTCAGTGACATGCTTTTTCAGTGACATCATTGTCACACCCTCCTCTCCATCCCAGGATTCCATGTTTGAGCGGATGCAGTGCCACACGGTGGCGGAGCAGCTGGCCTGCATGCAGGATGAGAGGGTCTTCCTGGGGGACTTCCTGCAGTTGGATGCCGGCCACGCAGCCACCGTAGAGTACCTGCAGCAGGTGGCCAGGGTGCGCATGGGGCTGGACAGAGCTGCAGACCTGCTGGTCCACATGCTGTCTGCTGCTGCCACAGGTACGTACGTCATCCTGGATCCTGTTCAGTTGGGTACAACTAGCATTGGGTCATTTCAAATAGTCTGCCTGTATCACTCCATTTAATAACGTTTTTTTCTTCCATTTTGTGCCTGTTGAACACGACCCTTGTGTTTCAAAATGATACTTGTGGGTGTAGGTCAACTGTCGTATAATATATATGATTGATTTGATAGACTATTCAATGATTTAATTAAAACAGTAGGACGGCAGGTAGCCTAGCGGTTAGATTATTGGGTCAGTAACTGAAAGTTTGCTGGTTTGAATACCGAGCCGACAAGGTGGAAAATCTGTCGATGTGCTCTTGAGCAAGGCACTTAACCTTCATTTGCTCAATGGGCGCCATACTACTATGGCTGACTCTGTAAAACAACATATCTAACTTCACCTACCCGGTGTATGTGACTATAAAACCTATCTATTTAAAAATAAAAAAAATAGTATACGTTTGCCTAATTATCCTAGTCCTCCTCTCAATCAATCGTATGTGTTCATGTGACGCTTCCCTCTCCCATTATGGTCCAATAGGATCGCAGGAGGAGTCTCCTAACGGCGTTGCGGCCTTCCTGACCAGCGTGGTAGAACTGTGTAGACGCAGCGGGAACGACTGGTACCGGGTCTACCTCATCCGTAAGATCTGCAAGCCAGCGCGGCGTGGAGTTTGTTCAGAAACTCCTGAAGGTGGCTGACATCCGGTGGTTGTTCCCTGCTGAAGTTCTGCAGCAGGTATTGTGGCCATTTTGTCTTTCTTTATGGGAGAGTAATGTAGGGAGCAATACGATGTCCGTACCAAGCTGGAAATGGGACAGGGATAGTCAATCTTTTAGCTTCGGGTGTTCTTATTTCATACAAAATGTTTTTAAGTTTGTATTTGTTAAATGGGTATTTAATATCTAGAATCTCATGGCTAGCATTTTTGGAGTATGTAGCGATTTTTTTTTATTTTTACTAAGTATTCCTGTATTGATGTGATGATATAAACCATATTTCATACCATTTTAACCACTCTTTCTCTCTTCTGTTGTCCTTCAAAATGAAGATGGCAGCCAGATAGACCAATATCTTGTGTGTGGAGAGGATTACAAGACAATCCGAGATGCTGTTGCCAAGGCAATGATGGAAGGCAAAATCGAGGGATTGGACAACGCTTGTGAGGTATTGTTGTAGTTCTACTTTACTTCATAACTGAAACACCTGCAGAACATTTTGCATAAGCTTGTGATTTGATTTTGCTTGTTCATGTGTATGTTCTTTCTATCAGATATTCTGTTTTTAAAGTGTTAAAGGCCCAGTGCAGTCAAAACATGATTTTTCCTGTGTTGTATGTATATTTCCACACTGAGGTTGGAACAATACTGTGAAAGTGATGATAAGG
Source organism: Oncorhynchus clarkii lewisi (assembly GCF_045791955.1). Taxonomy (NCBI): domain Eukaryota; kingdom Metazoa; phylum Chordata; class Actinopteri; order Salmoniformes; family Salmonidae; genus Oncorhynchus; species Oncorhynchus clarkii. The sequence goes on along the minus strand of NC_092159.1, from coordinate 57,931,191 downwards.
CCCTATTAGTGTGAGAGCTGTTTTTCATCCTGTTTTGGTGGGATGAGAGTTTTGGCCTTCCATGGTGACATCACCATGCAGTAAATTAGTTAA
>NC_092159.1:57793532-57930998 GCF_045791955.1 Oncorhynchus clarkii lewisi | reverse complement strand
TATCAATGCCTCTAACTTCACAGTCAAATGTTTTTCTGTCTTATTCAATTGGTCTTATTGAATGATGAATGTGGCCAAATGTTTCACAATAGCCAGGGGATGCCAAACTACGTGGGCAGTGAAGGTGGAGTTTGCCATTGTAATGAGTACTGTAGAGCCGGGGGTGAAATATATTATTCCCCGCTTGCAAAATGAGTGTGCCCATTGAAAAACAATTTCACAAAAACGTGGGGATGGATTTGTGCAGCTCAAGTTCCATCTATGAACTTGAGTGGTTACATTTCACCAGCTCTATCCTTCAGCTTTATAGCAAACCAAGAGCAGGGCTTCTGTTTGACTGAAAAACAAATGTAGTGTTTCAGTGTAGTAAACAGTTGAGTATGCCTTCTGATTATCAAAATCATTTGTTGGACTGCACTTTTCCCAAAGTGTCTTGGTACACAAAAAGAGCATGCTGATCTCCAGGGTGGGAAGGGGTTGGGTTATAAACCAGCCCTGCTGATTTCCCTACTCTCTGGGCTCTAATGTCCCATGGTGGCCCCATCTGGCCCTTCTCACGACTTAGCAAGGGGTGCCTGAGGAGTGCTAGCAGACACCCCCTCACAGCTGCAAGGGAGGCGGCATACTGAGGAATGAATCAGACCTATGAGATATTGATGTCCCTCGCTCATGCGCTCGCTCTCTCTGTGCTTCTGAGAGAGAAGGAATAGCAAGAGGTTTCCTCCTAATGGCCACAAAATCCCCTCCACACCCCTTCTCTCCTTGCTGATTCTCCTTGTGCTGATTCTCCTTGTGCTGATTCTCCTTGTGCTGATTCTCCTTGTGCTGATTCTCCTTGTGCTGATTCTCCTTGTGCTGATTCTCCTTGTGCTGATTCTCCTTGTGCTGATTCTCCTTGTGCTGATTCTCCTTGTATTGATTCTCCTTGTGCTGATTCTCCTTGTACTGATTCTCCTTGTGCTGATTCTCCTTGTGCTGATTCTCCTTGTGCTGATTCTCCTTGTGCTGATTCTCCTTGTGCTGATTCTCCTTGTGCTGATTCTCCTTGTGCTGATTCTCCTTGTGCTGATTCTCCTTGTGCTGATTCTCATTGTGCTGATTCTCCTTGTGATTCTCATTGTACTGATTCTCATTGTGCTGATTCTCATTGTGCTGATTCTCCTTGTATTGTGCTCCAGCCTGCTGAACACGTCATGGCATCATGCTTCAGCTCCACTCTTGTGTATTCCACGTAGAACCATGATCAATGACACTACCAGGTATTAGACGTGGATACAGTTGGTTGTGAAACAGAACTTCAGCAACATTAAATGTCAACTTTTATTTTTTCTCATCACGACAGAGACCCAGTCATGTAGCAGTCTTGTAATGGTTCCAAAAATACTCTACCTCAATGACTGTTATCTCAGGGATTGCTGCTGTAGCCTGGTAGTCTAGTAATTAGCTAACTCCTCTCTGTGTTGTGTGTTTGTTCATTGTATGACATGACACCAATGGAAGAGTTGTATGCCGTATGGGACCAGGCTATCTTTGCACTGCCCGGTTTTAAAACAAAATGTGACCCCAAAGACACAAAGTATCTGACAAGGGTAGTGTAATCACACTCCTGGCGACCATCAGATGCAGGTTGGTCACTATCACAATGACCTGTGTCACCAAGACCCTGAGTTTCATAGGGATTCAACATGGAATACTACTTTTCCAGTTCGAGAGTTTAAATGTTTTACCCAGAATGCTCTACTCCTACTCCATGTGCTTTAGACAATACTCAGTTGTTGGTTACAGCACGTACAATAAGGGACCAGACTGCTACTATCTTGTTAATCCCTAGAGACTGGAGTACAGTAGGCCTATTCCTGTGCTTCAGTGTTTGCTGGTGGTGCTGGGTGTAATATAGTCTGAACAAAAATAGATCACAGAAATGTTCCATATGCACAAAAAGCTTATTTCTCATTGAGTGCACATATTTGTTTACATCCCTGTTAGTGAGTGTTTCTCCTTTGCCAAAAGAATCCATCCACCTGACAGGTGTGGTATATCAAGAAGCTGATTAAACAGAATGATCATTACACAGGTCCACCTTGTGCTGGGGACAATAAAAGGCCACTTTAAAATGTACAGTTTTGTCACAATTCAATGGCACTGATGTCTCAACATTTGAGGAAGGGTGCAATTGGCATGCTCACTGCAGGAATGTCCACCCAGAGCTGTTGTCAGATAATTCAATGTTAATTTCTCTACCATAAGCTGCCTCCAACATCATTTTAGAGAATTTGGCAGTACGTCCAGCCAGCCTCACAACCGCAGACCAAATGTATGGCGTCATGTGGGCGAGCGGTTTGCTGATGTCATCGTTGTGAATAGTGCCCTGTGGTGGTGGGTTTATGGTATGGGCAGACATAAGCTACGGATAACGAACACAATTGCATTTTATTGATGGCAATTTGAATGTACAGAGATACTGTGACGAGATCCTGATATTGTCTTGCCATAACTCCACCTCATGTTTCGCCATGATAATGCACAGCCCCATGTCACAAGCATCTGTACACAATTCCTGGAAGATGAGAAATGTCCCAGTTCTTCCATGGCCTGCATACTCACCAGACATGTCATCCATTGAGCATGTTTGGGATGCTTTGGATTGACGTGTACGACAGCGTCTTCCAGAATCCCATTGATTTTGGAACTAATTTCCCTTGTGCCTGACACCTTGTGTGGACAGAAGGACAAATCAATGAAATGTGGAAGTTGGAAACATTTGTGATGGGCGGGTGTGAAGTTATTGTTTATTTTTCCAGTCAATTATGTTCAACATTCTGAACTATTTTCATGCATTTGAATGGCTCTAAAAGTTATTTTGCTTCATTGATGTTGATCACATTTCAAGATGACACAGGATATAATTAGTGACATTGAAGTTCTGTTAACGACATTAAATACATATTGTTTTTCTTACCACATGTTGCATCTGGCCACTGCTGCCAATAACTCTCTCCCCAAGTGACTGTACCAATCTGTCAAATCTTTCTTCAGCTTTACATCAGTTACATGAAGTCTGTCCATTGTTCATACACTATTTATGGTGTTTTGCTTCAGTGCTTTCAACCTTTTCAACCTCAAACTTACAATATCCCCCGTGGAGGGTGATGTACATATTTTACAAGTCTTTGTAAATTAAATGATTGACACCAGAAGCTGTAGCCTGTTAATTTGTGTTGTCACCTCATGTCTGTAAGTTGTGAATAAAGTTGTCTGTCTGCCTACCTACAGGATGTATGATGTGGGCGGCCAGCGGACCAAGAGGAGGAAGTGGCTCAGCTACTTTGACTGTGTCCGGGCCGTGCTGTTTGTTGTGGCGCTCAGTGACTACGACATGACCTTGACGGAGGACCGCTCTATGGTAATAGATAGTAGATACCATTTAGCAGAAGGTAAGGGAGTTGGAGCTGTTCAGTCTCAGCTTTGATTAAAAAGTAGAGGGGGATGTTGTGTACCCTACAGTACCTTCTCTACGTCAGAACAATGTATCAAACCAGTAGAATGGCCTAAAGCTGTGTATGGTATCATCTAATATTTGAAGCTGACAGATTGAGTGAAACTTTGTTTAGATCTTTTATGTCCAGTATCATTGATTTTCTTCATCCCCCCCTTTTATCTGTCTCGCTCGCTCTGTTCAAATCTCTCTCTGTTCTCTCTTTCTCCCTCTTAGAACCGGCTACAAGAGAGCCTTGAACTCTTTACCTCCATCTGCACCAACATAGTTTTCAGAAGTACCTCATTGGTAAGTTTTCACATGGAGATTGTCTGACAACACCTACTTAACAAATGTCTGCCATAACACAGTCCTCCGAACAGATTGCCTTTCCCAAACATTGTCACTCTTAAGTAAAACCATTACACACTCAATCAAGGTGATGGTTTCTCCTCTGGCCACTTCCAGTTACCCACATTCAGCTGCAGGTAGAAATTGCCCTTGTTGACAGATCTAGCATCAGATTAGCCTACCACCCAATTCTAACCTTATTTCAATTATGGGGAGAAATGATGTGGTTTTAGAGGAAACCTCTTCCTGTACTCCCAATGTCACGTGCTTGATGTTGGGGCTGTCTATGCGGTGTGGCAGAGCCCAGGGCCACGTTCAGGCATATCACATATGGAGCTGACATGATTCCTTATTCTACACGTCCGAGAGGCCTTTCTGTTCCACATGACACGGCTCCTTCTGAACTTTCCACAGCGTTCAAACATGTCGCCATCGCATCATGGTGTTTAATTGACTGAGCTGTATAAATAAAGGTTAAATAAAAGCACAACGCTGTGACCTGCTGAGGGCAACCCAGTGGATGTAATTAAAGCCCATGGAGTCCCCAGAGTGCCTCCTGCTAACCACCTCTGCCCAGCCAGCCGCAGGCGGCACAACTGCCTCTAATTGCCTCAGACACAGGCAATTACCACACAAGGGTCATAATTGAGGTGATCTCAGTTCAGCTCTGAGGCCGGGAGGACTGTTTATAAAAAGCGTGTAACGAGCTTGTTTTAATTTGTCTCGTTTAGACTGTAAAAGGTTTTAAAAGACGTTTGGACTGTGGATGTGTGAGTCATAATCAGTTTTCTGTCGTTAATTACACTCAACAAAAATATAAACGCAACATGTAAAGTGTTGGTCCCAAGTTTCATGAACTGAAATAAAAAATCCCAGAAATGTTCCATGTGCACAAAAAGCTTTTCTCTCATGTTGTGTACAAATGTATTTACAGTGAGTATTTCTCCTTTACCAAGATAATCCATCTACGGGTGTGGCATATCCAAGAAGCTGATTAAACAGCATGATCTTTATACAGGTGCATCTTGTGCTGTGGACAATAAAAGGCCACTCTAAAAAGTGCAGTTTTGTCACACAACGTGATGCCACAGATGTCTCAAGTTTTGATCAAGTGTGCAATTGGCATGCTGACGGCAGGAATGTCCACCAGAGCTGTTGCCAGAGTATTGAATGTTCATTTTTCTACCACAAGCCAACGCCAACGTTATAGAGAATTTGGCAGTGCGTCCAACCAGCCTCACAACTGCAAACCACGTGTATGGCATTGTGTGGGCGAGCGTTTTGCTGATGTCAATGTTGTGAACAGTGCCCTATGGTGGTGGTGGGTTTATGGTATGAGCAGGCAAAAGCTATAGACAACAAAGAAAATTGCATTTTATCGATGGCAATTTGAATGCACAGATACCATGACGAGATCCTGAGGCCCATTGTCGTGCCATTCATCTGCCGCCATCAACTCATGTTTCACCTCATGTTTGCATGATGATGCGCGGCCCCATGTTGCAAGGATCTGTACAAAATTCCTGGAAGCTGAAAATGTCCCAGTTCTTCCATGGCCTGCATACTCAAACATGTCACCCATTAAGCATGTTTGGGATGCTGTGGATTGATGTGTACATCAGCGTGTTCCAGTTCCCGCCAATATCCAGCAACTTTACACAGCCATTGAAGAGGAGTGGGACAACATTCCACAAGCTGCAATCAACAGCCTGATCCACTCTATGTATAGGAGATTTGTAACTCTGCTTGAGGCAAATGGTGCTCACACCAGATACTGACTGGTTTTCTGATCCACGCCCACATTTGTTTATGGTATCTGTGACCAACAGATGCACATGTGAAATCCATAGATTTGGGCCTAATGAAGGCTTTTCAATTGACTGATTTCCTTATGAACTGTAACTCAGTAAAGTCTTATTTTTGGTGTCTGGCCATGCCCTACAACAGACAGCCTCCCAACTAATTTCTCTTGTCTTTCACCTTTTTAGGTTATGTTACTGGTCTCTCTTTCTCTCTTACAAGCTAATGATGTGCATTTGGAAAGTATTCAGTCCCCTTTTTCCACATTTTGTTACATTACAGCCTTACTCTAAAATTGATTCAATTGTTGTTTTTCCCCCACATCAATCAACACACACTACCCCATAATGAGAAAGCAAAAACTGTTTTTATACATTTTTTCAAATGTATTAAAAATAAACTGAAATCACATTTACATAAGTATTCAGACCCTTTACTCAGGACTTTGTTTAAGCACCTTTGGCAGTGATCACAGCCTCCAATCTTCTTGTGTATGACTCTGCAAGCTTTGCACACCTGTATTTGGGGAGTTTCTCCCATTTTATTCTCTGCAGATCCTCTCAAGCTGTCAGGTTGGATGGGGAGCGTCGCTGCACAGCTATTTTCAGGTCTTTCCAGAGATGTTCGATCGGGTTCAAGTCCAGGCTCTGGCTGGGCCACTCAAGAACATTCAGACTTGTCCCGAAGCCACTCATGCGTTGTCTTGGCTGTGTGCTTAGGCTCGTTGTCCTGTTGAAAGGTGAACCTTGGCCCCAGTCTGAGAACCTGCTCCAGAGCGCTCAGGATTTGATCAAGGATCTCTGTACTTTGATCTGTTCATCTTTCCCTCAATCCTGACTAGTCTCACAGTCCCTGCCACTGAAAAACATCCTCACAGCATGATTCTGCCACAACCATGCTTCACGTAGGGATGGTGCTAGGTTTTCTCCAGACATGATGCTTGGTATTCAGGCCAAATAGTTCAATCTTAGTTCATCAGACCAGAGGATCTTTCACTGAGGAGTGGCTTCCGGCTGGCCACTCTACCATAAAGGCCTGATTGCGGAGTGGTGCAGAGATGATTGCTCTTCTGGAAGGTTCTCCCATCTCCACAAAGGAACTCTGGAGCTCTGTCAGAATGACCAACGGGTTCTCGGTCACCTCCCTGACCAAGGCCCTCCTCGCCTGATTGCTCAGTTTGGCCGGGCGGCCAGCTCTAGGAACAGTCTTGGTGGTTCCTAACTTCTTCCATTTAAGAATGATGGAGGCCACTGTTCTTGGGGACCTTCAATGCTGCAGAAATGTTTTGGTACCCTTCCCTAGATCTGTACCTCAACACAATTCTGTCTTCGACCTCATGGCTTGGCTTTTGCTCTGACTTGAACTGTCAACTGTGGGACTTTTTATAAAGACAGATGTGTGCCTTTCCAAATCATGTCCAATCAATTGAATTTACCACAGGTGGACTCCAATCAAGTTGTAGAAACACCTCAAGGATGATCAATGGAAACAGGATGCACCTGAGCTCAATTTCGAGTCTCATAGCAAAGGCTCTGAATACTTTAATATATCTTGTTTTTTTAAAAATAAATATGTAAACATTTCTAAACCTGTTCAGTTTGTCATTATGGGGTAGTGTGTAGATGGAGGATAAAACCTTTTTCAAATCCTTTTAGAATAAGGCTTTAACGTAACGGTGGAAAAGGGGAAGAGGTCTGAATACTTTCTGAATGCACTGTTTATTTGTTACTGTGCTTTTCACAGGTTTGGCACCAGCTGTGGACCCTGAATTGAAAAACTATATCAGTGTTTTTGGTTCTCTTCTAGGAAGATATTGTGTGTCATGTGTTGGTATAGGTCAGGAGTGACACAGTAGAAGGAATGTATGGGATAGTGTGAGTTGGTATAGGTCAGGAGTGACACAGTAGAAGGAATGTATGGGATAGTGTGAGTTGGTATAGGTCAGGAGTGACACAGTAGAAGGAATGTATGGGATAGTGTGAGTTGGTATAGGTCAGGAGTGACACAGTAGAAGGAATGTATGGGATAGTGTGAGTTGGTATAGGTCAGGAGTGACACAGTAGAAGGAATGTATGGGATAGTGTGAGTTGGTATAGGTCAGGAGTGACACAGTAGAAGGAATGTATGGGATAGTGTGAGTTGGTATAGGTCAGGAGTGACACAGTAGAAGGAATGTATGGGATAGTGTTAAAAGGTTTACTTTTAGAAATGCAGCTTTATTGATTTTACTATCTTTGTCCTCAGACATTTTTCAAATGTTGACATTGATTTAGCCATTTATGCTTGTGCAATTAAGCTCTAGTCTGTCAGAATGATATGTTTTTGTATTGTCATCAAATCTTTTTCAGATTCTGTTAATGAACAAAAGTGACCTCTTCCAGGAGAAGATCTTAAACTCAGGAAGGCATTTGCGACTCTACTTCCCTAGTTACAAAGGTAAAATAATAATATTGGTATCAATTCTAGTTAGTTTTTGCTGTTGTCCAAGTCAGTCAATCCAAAAACATGTGGAATTGTACTTGTCAAAAATTATGCCTGATTATTTTAGGAATAATGCAAATCTGTTTTATTCCTATGCTGATTTAGCGAACACCATTGCTTTTAGATAAGCTGTGAAGAGAATAAAATGACCTCTCTTCACGTGTGTATTCTTCGGGTACAGTTGAAGTTTGCATACACCTTAGCCAAATACATTTAAACTCAGTTTTCACAATTCCTGACATTTAATCCTGGTAAAAATTCCCTGTCTTAGGTCAGTTAGGATCACCACTTTATTTTAAGAATGTGAAATGTCAGAATAACAATATAATTATTTATTTCAGCTTTTTTTCTTATATCACATTCCCAGTGGGTCAGAAGTTTACATACACTCAATTAGTATTTGGTAGTATTGCCTTTAAATTGTTTAACTTGGGTCAAACGCTTCGGGTAGCCTTCAACAAGATTCCCACGATAAGTTGGGTGAATTTTGGCCCATTCCTCCTGACAGAGCTGGTGTAACTGAGTCAGGTTTGTAGGCCTCCTTGCTCGCACACACTTTTTCAGTTCTGCCCACACATTTCTATTGGATTGAGGTCAGGGCTTTGTGATGGCATCTCCAATACCTTGACTTTGTTGTCCTTAAGCCATTTTGCCACAACTTTGGAAGTATGCTTGGGGTCATTGTCCATTTGGAAGACCCATTTGCGACCAAGCTTTAACTTCCTGACTGATGTCTTGCTTCAATATATCCACATTTTTTCTTCGTCATGATGCCATCTATTTTGTGAAGTGCAAGAGTCCCTCCTGCAGCAAAGCACTCCCACAACATGATGCTGCCACCCCCATGCTTCACGGTTGGGATGGTGTTCTTCGGCTTGCAAGCCTCCCCCTTTTTCCTTCAAACATAACGAGGGTCATTATGGCCAAACAGTTCTATTTTTGTTTCATCAGACCAGAGGACATTTCTCCAAAAAGTACGATCTCTGTTCTCGTGTGCAGTTGCAAACCGTAGTCTGGCTTTTTTATGGCGGTTTTGGAGCAGTGGCTTCTTCCTTGCTGAGTGGCCTTCTAGGTTATGGTGATATAGGACTCATTTTACTGTGGATATAGATGCTTTTGTACCCGTTTCCTCCAGCATCTTCACAAGGTCCTTTGCTGTTCTGGGATTAATTTGCACTTTTCGCACCAAAGAACGTTCATCTCTAGGAGACAGAATGCGTCGCCTTCCTGAGCGTTATGACGGCTGCGTGGTCCCATGGTGATTATACTTGCATACTATTGTTTGTACAAATGAACGTGGTAACTTCAGGTATTTTTGAGGTCTTGGCTGATTTCTTTTGATTTTCCCATGATGTCAAGCAAAGAGGCACTGAGTTTGAAGGTAGGCCTTGAAATACATCCACAGGTACACCTCCAATTGACTCAAATGATGTCAATTAGCCTGTCCGAAGCTTCTAAAGCCATGACATCATTTCGGGGAATTTTCCAAGCTGTTTAAAGGCACAGTCAACCTAGTGTGACCCACTTTAATTGTGACACAGCGAAATAACCTGTCTGTATACAATTGTTGGAAAAATTACTTGTCATGCACGAAGTAGATGTCCTAACCGACTTGCCAAAACTATAGTTTGTTAATTAACAAGAAATTTGTGGAGTGGTTGAAAAATGAGTTTTAATGACTTCAACCTAAGTGTATGTAAACTTCCGACTTCAACTGTATGGTCAATATGGATCCTGGTGGCTATTCAGTGCATTTGAAAGTAGACTTATTCCACATTTTATGTTACAGCCTTATTCTAAACTGGATTAAAATAAATATATTCCTCATCAATCCACACACAATACCCCATAATGACAAAGCAAAACAGGTTTTTAGAAATGTTTGCACATTCTTTTAAAAATGAATATAACTATTTACACAAATGTTCAGATCCTTTACTATGAGACTTGAAATTGAGCTCAGGTCCATCCTGTTTCCATTGATCATCCTTGATGTTTCTACAACTTGATTGTAGACCAGTAAATTAAATTCATTGGACATGAGTTAAAGGCACACACCTGTCTATATAAGGTCCCACAGTTGACAGTTCATGTCAGAGCAAATCCTAGCCATGAGGTTGAAGGACTTGTTCGTAGAGCTCTAAGACAGGATTGCGTCGCGGCACAGATCTGGGGAAGGGAACCAAAACATTTCTGCACCATTTAAAGGTCCCCAAGAGCACAGTGGTCTCCATTTTTTTTAAATGGAACATTTTTTGAACCACCAAGACTCTTTCTAAAACTGACTGCCCGGCCAAACTGAGCAATCGGGAGAAGGGCCTTGGCCAGGGAGGTGACCAAGAACCCGATGGTCACACTGACAGAGCTCCAGAGTTGCTCCAGAGTTACTCTGTGGAGATGGGAGAAGATTCCAGAAGGACAACCACCAACCACCAGTGGCAGCCACTCCTCAGTAAAAATCACTTGGGAGTTAGCCAAAAGGCATGAGAAACAAGATTCTCTGAAACAAATATTGAACTCTTTGGCCTGAATGCCAAGCGTCACGTCTGGAGGAAACCTGGCACTATCCCTACGGTGAAGCATGGTGGTGGCAGCGTCATACTGTGGGATTGTTTATCAGCGGCAGGGACTGGGAAACTAGTCAGGATCGAGGCATGGATGAATGGAGCAAAGTACAGAGATCCTTAGTGAAATCCTTCTCCAGAGCGCTCAGGACCTCAGACTTGGGCCAAGGTTCACCTTCCAACGAGCCTAAGCACACAGCCAAGACAATGCAGTAATGGCTTCGAGACAAGTCTCAATGTCCTTGAGTTGCACAGCCAAAGCCCAGACTTGAATCCCATCGAACATCTCTGGAGAGATCTGAAAATAGCTGTGTAGCAAAGCTCCCCATCCAACCCGACAGAGCTGAAGAGGATCTGCAGAGAAGAGTGGGAGCAACATCCCAAATACAGGTGTGCCAAGCTTGTCGCGTCACACCTGTTACGAACTGGCTCGTACCCTGTAACAGAGGGAGACGATGGGGAGATAAAGAAATGTTGTGTCTTTGGCTATGCCGGATTAAGTGATATTGACATGCTATTCTATAAAATAATTTCTCTGTAATTAATATTACCTGATTAAGCTAATCAGGTAAATGTAATTAACTAGAATATCGGGGCACCAAGAAATAATGTTTAGAGCTGTTATCTTCCGAATAAACTCTTAAAGACCTGGTAATCTTTTACCTCAATAGCAGTCAATTTAATTGTCACTTTATTTAGTCTAATCTGAAAGTTGTAAATGATTGGTTATCTTCACGAACCCTGGCTAACAAGTTGAATCAGCAATACAACATTTGGTTTAATTATTTATTTACTAAATACCTAAATCACACAGAATTACATCTACACAGAATTGATCATACATTGATTGCAAATTGTCATCAAGGAAAACGTCCCTAGCGGAAGGAACGGATACAACGGCTGGTTACACAAAGAAAGGGGGTTGGGTTTGAGTGAAAGAGCGGGAAGACTAAAGAACAAAGGGAGAAGCTATGTCTCTATCGGGCCGTAGGCAGCTATGCTATCGTAAATACAGTGTCTTATGCATTCTAAATAACCACCCATTTGAAAAAGGAAAATGCAATCAATATTTACTCTGAGCTGTGCTTCGGTAGATTGGTCGTAGATAGAAGGCGGGGTGGTCCAGCATGGTTCTCTGATCCTCTGAAGAATGTCTAGTGGTGAATGGATACTCTGTCCATCCTCTCCTAGCCCACGTTTAGCGGACGGAGAGGGTATCACTTCTCTAGTGAATAAGAGTTCAAAGTTCATACCAAGTTGCCATACTTTTAAGCTCATGCTATATTCTGGCTGGTATAGTCGAATTTCATCCTTTCGGTGTGTTGACCGTCATCTTCACGTTGAAATTCGATGCTAATTTCGTTATGTTCTTGTCGTTCAACCAGAGCTCACGCTGATGTTGGCTTAGTTCTGTAGGTGACCTTTTTAACGCGGGGACCACAAGTCCACGTCCTTGGAACAGGAAGTTACATTTTCGTAAAGGGGCTTATATAGGGTTGGGGGAGAGGGCCGTGTTTCATAGTTGACAACCGATGTCTGTTCACATGGGCCACTGAGTTGAGCATAGTTCACTCATGAAAATCATTTCTCTCACTTAGGAGCTAAAATTACATTTCATATTTAAACATTTAAATTGCACAACAATTCCATGCGAGTTTGTCGTCCTATCAGATTATCATCAGTAATAATGTCTGACGCCAACTGATCTGACATCATATTCATTAAGTACCAACGCATATTTTCAACTGGTTAGATTACCCAAATAGGGTTCCGTTTCCCACCATTTGATGTTCCCAGACTCTGTTAACAAAGGGATTTTCAATAGTCACATCGGTAGAGAGGGGAAAAAGGGGAAAGGTATTTATTGGGGTCATAAATCTCCCCCAACAGGCCAACGTCATGACAGAAATAACGAACATATATTTATTAAATAAAGTAATATATCTAAGTAACAATGGGGTGTGTGTGTGTGTGATTGGATGCTTGCATAGAAGGTGATAATGAGGAGTGTTGAGAGGTGCCAAAACCCTATTAAATAAAACAAGAGAAAAGAATTTGGCAGACAGTGGGAGTGTTAGCAAACATTTATAAAATCCTGTTTTGGTTTGTCTGTGTGTATTGATCAGGGGGGAAAAACACTTGAATACATTTTTGAATAAAGATGTAACCTACCAAAATGTGGAAAGTCGAGGGGTCTGAATACTTTCCGAAGGCACTGTATATGTCTGGTTTAATGATTATATATTTTAGAGCTCAAAATGTACCCCCTGATTCGGTTTAAGCATTGTTTTAAGCAGTTCAGTGTTTTGTATTAAAGTGTGAGAAGAAAACAAGGGGAAAACCCTGGAAAAAATTGCGGAATTTGGAAAGACAAAAAAAATCATAATTAGGCAAATTTGAAATGGTTTTAAAAAGCTTTACTAACATTTTCTGTGCATGACAGGACTTTAGAGCCTGTGTCATTTTGCGGAATGTCGAGGTCAATATCGGCTATGCACCGAAGAGGGAAAACGGTTGGGCCGTCCTAGAAGTGTTTTAGTGAAATATAATAATTTTGCCATTGAGACGTTTTTATCCAAAGCGACTTAGTCATGCGTGCATACATTTGAACATATGGCTGGTCCTGGGAATCAAACCCACTATCCTGACATTGCAATGCTCTACCAAGATGCATGACAAGGTTATAAATGCTTTGTGAAGCCTCAATTGAATGATTTATTAAGCTGTGCTTATGCCACCCTTTTATAAAGCACAGGTTTGTCATATTTAACAGTGGGTTATGGCATATTTGACATTGGTGGTTGTCACACAGTTATGCCACTTGTATGAACCCTTTATAGAGCATGACATACGTTCTACATTTATATAGTGTTTAGAAAGGCTATAAGCTGCATGTCATTTTAAAGCTGGGACTGGTTTCTCCATATGGAGAATCCCTTCTTTGCATGCGTTACTGTGTTTTCTATGGGAATCCCCCTCCAACATACATCCAGTATCCACATTCCAGTTTACGCTGCCACATTCTTTAGACTGGAACTACTGCACTTTCCCCTGCAGCATGAGGGGACTCCTACTCATAGCATTCCCAATGGGAGTATCAAGGTACAAGACAATGGCTGGGGTTTAAAGTGCACCCTATTCTCTACATGGTGCACTACTTCTGACCAGAGGTCTATACGGCACCATTTCAGACACAGCCACTCAGGAGCCAGAATGTCTTGCCAGGGTGGTTATCATGGCAGACCGATAACACCTCACTTATACACAGCCTCTCTGGTCCTCAGGGCTCAGTAACAGTCTTATATATTTCACTCTCATCCCTCAGAACTGGAGGTGTGGTAATTAAAATGGAGGTGATTCAGTTGAGCTGCAGGGGTTGTTCTCTCTCTGTTTTTCCACTCTATAAGAACCAAGTTGTTTTGCGTGAACTTGTCACGGAACATAATTTCACTTGTTCACTGAGTTTCAGTTCATCATGCCTAAATGAGACGTTTATCTCCAGACACTGGATTTTTTCAAACCTTTAAATTTGTCCATGATTTTGAAACATGTACACACCTAACTAATACTGTCAGTGCTTTACATTTTTTATAATCTAGGAGCAAGGCTCCGTTTTTCATTTTTAGGACGGCAAACCCCATTGACGCATGATTGCTACTAAACATGTTTCCTTACAGCACTCTTGTACCAGAGTCAGTCTTTGTAATCGTGTGATGGAGTTGATGATGATATGGAATAAGCTACAAGCCTATGGAGATGGACAGGGGTGGACTGAGAAAATATATTTGCCAGAGAATTTGTAACACCAGCTTTTAATTTTTTTGAGGCCCCCTTCATTAGCCAAATGATCACAGCACAAAAAACTAAATTCACTTAAACATGGGCCAGCCCATCAGGCAGTTGTGGGAGATTGAACTTGAAATTCAACTTGTATACTTAACTCAATTGGGTATATGTCACTCAACTGAGGGGACTTCTCTGCTACGTCCCCTTATACAGGAGCCGACAGGGACGTGGATGCTGCCTCGCGTCACATCACTGCCATGTTTGTGGCCTGCAACAGGACCCCCAACAAGCTTGTCTTCCACCACTACACCACCGCCACGGACACACACAACGTACGGGTGGTCTTCCACGTCGTCATGGACACCATCGTCAAGGAGAACTTGGAGGCGGTCTCGTTGCTATAAGACCTGACCTGGGTGCATTTGACTGCATCAGTGCCTTAAAGACACTTTCTAGATTTTATTGATGGATATTTGTTTTTATATAATTTAATATAGGTAATATTTACTAATATGGATGGACATTCCTCATTTTGAATTTTTTTCAATAATCATGTTGGTGTTGACATTGTGTTTTAATTCAATAAAATAATGTACAGGCCTTACTTGTCTTTGGTAATTATTTTAAGATAGTGGCAGATGTATGCCAAGCTTGAGTGGTTTGCATTATGACCTAACTAAAATGTCTTAAAACATTTACATACAAATAGGTGTCTGGGTGAGAATTGTACAAATGTGTGAAGCAGGATTAATTTAGACCTATAAGGAAAAATCATTTGAGTGCAATATAAGATGTATTTATTCATTCAACAAAGAAATTAATACATATGTACATTGCTATGCATTACATAATATGATTTAACAGACGGGTATTACCCGTTAGGGGAAGTAGTAGTCAGACTGCGCATGGCAGTATGCTAAAACAGACATTCTCACAACATTTGTGCCATATTTGTGAAAATAAGAAACATTCGGTTCCATCGAACATTATCAGTCCATCCACGTTCGCGGTGCTGATCATGCTTCCACACAGTCCAATGAGTCGAGCGATACGAACACGTCTGCTTTACATTGAAATAACCTTGAGCCATCCTGAACAAGTTCGCAGCTCTGCAGATTCGGTGTGATATCTTTGATACAAATAGCCTGGAAAAAAACAATACATTTTAATCAACATAATGCAACATTAACGAGAAAGTTCGTTGATGTTCAAGACCTGTGGCTGTTTGAGATTCATCTCCCCAAAATGTGGATTTTGAAAATAACAATTTGACTTTAAACTGATTATAATATGTCCTTTTCTAATCTAGTCCAAACTTGACTGTATAATGAGGCTGTAGGCTACTTGGTGGTGCGCTGGTTCTGAATGGACAGCTCCTTCATGATGACCCAGTTTCAGGGTGTCAAAACTGTTTGAAATATAAAAGTAGTCTACCAAAAAAAACATAATTGCACTACTTTTATTCTTGTGCCCTGAGCAATGTTTAACTTTTACGCACCTTTAAGCACTTTTACGCATTGGTGCGCATTGCTCAATTGGACATAAGTAATGTAAAATATAGCCTCTTACCATAGATTTAAGGACCGAATTCAGTCGACTGCTCGGTTCCGAGAGGAGGCTGTTCACCGTAGACTCTCCGCTGTCCGCCACCGAATCGGTCTCGGACCTCCTAACATATGGTGATCTCCGGATCCCGGACAGCAAACCCGATGCTCTGCCCACCGAGTAGTAGCTTGGGCCGGAAACTTGCTTGTACCATGCTTCGGTTGGGTTGCAAGAAACCAGCATGGAAATAGCTACAATTACTAAAGCAAGTTTAACGGACATCTCCATGTCGAACACTGTGTGAAGTTCTCGTTCTTGCGCTCCTTTCTCCCTATAACTTCACCCCAATGACAACTTGGTATATGTTTTTTTCTTACTGTCCTCTCTTATATAGTGACCTCGTGATCGTATTTACATTTCGTCAACTAGGCTACGATAGAGTGGGTGATTCATATTCCGCTTGATAGAATCTTGTGTGGATTGATCCGTTTTACGCGTTGGAGAGCCAGGGACGTAGGCTTGTGGAGTCTGAAGGGGGGTATGGTGTCAGACATGATCTGACGTTTAATTTAGATTAAGCGAATCTATTTGTTTATAAAACTGCTGAAGAGTAGTAACGTCAGGTTCTGCACACATCAAAACACTTTAACCACTTTAATTTTCTGACGATTTACAAGGTTTACAATTCACAATGCTGCTCAAGTTTCCTATATACACTGCTCAAAAAAATAAAGGGAACACTAAAATAACACATCCTAGATCTGAATGATTGAAATATTCTTATTAAATACGTTTTTCTTTACATAGTTGAATGTGCTGACAACAAAATCACACAAAAATTATCAATGGAAATCAAATGTATCAACCCATGGAGGTCTGGATTTGGAGTCACACTCAAAATTAAAGTGGAAAACCACACTACAGGCTGATCCAACTTTGATGTAATGTCCTTAAAACAAGTCAAAATGAGGCTCAGTAGTGTGTGTGGCCTCCACGTGCCTGTATGACCTCCCTACAACGCCTGGGCATGCTCCTGATGAGGTGGCGTATAGTCTCCTGAGGGATCTCCTCCCAGACCTGGACTAAAGCATCCGCCAACTCGTGGACCGTCTGTGGTGCAACGTGGCATTGGTGGATGGAGCGAGACATGATGTCCCAGATGTGCTCAATTGGATTCAGGTCTGGGGAACGGGCGGGCCAGTCCATTTCATCAATGCCTTCCTCTTTGCAGGAACTGCTGACACACTCCAGCCACATGAGGTCTAGCATAGTCTCGCATTAGGAGGAACCCAGGGCCAACCGCACCAGCATATGGTCTCACAAGGGGTCTGAGGATCTCATCTCGGTACCTAATGCAGTCAGGCTACCTCTGGCGAGCACATGGAAGGCTGTGCGGCCCCCCAAAGAAATGCCAACCCACACCATGACTGACCCACCGCCAAACCGGTCATGCTGGAGGATGTTGCAGGCAGCAGAACGTTCTCCACAGCGTCTCCAGACTGTCACATGTGCTCAGTGTGAACCTGCTTTCATCTGTGAAGAGCACAGGGCGCCAGTGGCGAATTTGCCAATCTTGGTGTTCTCTGGCAAATGCCAAATGTCCTGCACGGTGTTGGGCTGTAAGCACAACCCCCACCTGTGGACGTCGGGCCCTCATACCACCCCCATGGAGTCTGTTTCTGACCGTTTGAGCAGACACATGCACATTTGTGGCCTGCTGGAGGTCATTTTGCAGGGCTCTGGCAGTGCTCCTCCTTGCACAAAGGCGGAGGTAGCGGTCCTGCTGCTGGGTTGTTACCCTCCTACGGCCTCCTCCACGTCTCCTGATGTACTGGCCTGTCTCCTGGTAGAGCCTCCATGCTCTGGACACTACGCTGACAGACACAGCAAACCTTCTTGCCACATCTCGCATTGATGTGCCATCCTGGATAAGCTGCACTACCTGAGCCACTTGTGTGGGTTGTAGACTATGTCTCATGCTACCACTAGAGTGAAAGCACCGCCAGCATTCAAAAGTGACCAAAACATCAGCCAGGAAGCATAGGAACTAAGAAGTGGTCAGTGGTCCCCACCTGCAGAACCACTCCTTTATTGGGGGTGTCTTGCTAAATGCCTATAATTTCCACCTGTTGTCTATTCCATTTGCACAACAGCATGTGAAATTTATTGTCAATCAGTGTTTGATTTCACAGAAGGGTGATTGACTTAGAGTTACGTTGTGTTGTTTAAGTGTTCCCTTTATTTTTTTGAGCTGTGATTTTATTAATGTTATGTTTTTATTTTATTGGAAACCCACTGTGAAGTTTAGCATATAGCCTACCTAGCCTACAGTAAACCTTAAAAAAAAATAGATTTCTCAGTTTGAGTTTTTTCCATTGTAGTATAGACTATTCTCTGTTTTGACTAATATTAATTTTAGGTTTCACAAATGTATGGTGCATGTTCATATAGTTGGTTTATTCTATACATCTTCTGTGTGGAATAACGCATATATTTGGGAATAATTTACTTCTGGAAATGTGAGTCAAACACAGTAGTCTGCCACCATGTGGACAATGTACAACACCACACACAATCACTTCAGTGTAACAATATTCTCCTTATTTGGTCTGGACCGCAGCAGAAGTTGTGATTGGCAGGCCTACTTTTTTGCACTGAGCTGAGGGTACAATCTGGGTCAACGCCCTCAACCTCCACAGGTCTCTGTTCATGGCTAACATATAGTATAAGTGGAAATGACTTACAGTGCCTTCAGAAAGTATTCACACCGCTTGACTTTTTCCACATCTTGTTGTGTTAAATCGACTGAGGTTTTGTGTCACTAGCCTACACACAATACCCCATCATCTCAAAGTTAATTACAAATGAATTACAAATTAAAAGCTCAAATGTCTTGTTTCAATAATTATTCAACTCCTTTTGTATGGCAAGCCTTCTGTTGCATGGACTCACTCTGCAATAATAATGTTTAACGTTATTTATTTTATGACTACCCCACACATACATACATCTGTAAGGTCCCTTAGTTGAGCAGTGAATTTCAAAACAGATTCAACCACAAAGAACAGCAAGGTTTTCCAATGCCTCCCAGAGAAGGGCACATAAGGGCACAAAAAATAAGTAGACATTGAATATCCCTTTGAGCACGGTGAAGTTATTAATTACACTTTGGGTGGTGTATCAATACACCCAGTCACTACAAAGATACAGGCATCCTTCCTAAATAAAAGTTACAGAGTTCAATGACTGCGATAGGAGAAAACTGAGGATGGATCAACAACATTGTACTTCCTCCACAATACTCACATAAATGACAGAGTGAAAAGAAGGAAGTCTGTACAGAATACAAATATTCCAAAACATGCATCCCGTTTGCAACACGGCACTAAAGTACAACTGCAACAAATGTGCCGAAGAAATTAACGTTATGTCCTGCATACAAAATGTTATGTTTGGGACAAATCCAATACAACACATCACTGAGTAACACTCTTCATATTCGAGCATGGTGGTAGCTGCATCATGTTATGGATATGTTTGTCATCGGCAAGGACTAGGGATTTTGTTAGGATAAAAATAACCAGAATAGGCAAAATCCTAGAGGAAAACCTGGTTGAGTCTGCTTTCCAACAGACACTGGGAGACAAATTCACCTTTCAGCAGGACAACAACCTAAACACAAGGCCAAAGATACACCATTATTGCGTACCAAGATAACATTGAATGTTCCTGAGTGGCCTAGCTACAGTTTTGACTTAACTCGGCTTGAAAATCTGTGACAAGACTTGAAAACTGCTGTCTAGCAATGATCAACAACCAATTTTGACAGAGCTTGAATAATTTTTAAAAGAATAATGTGCAAATGTTGTGCAATTCAGGTGTGCAAACTCTTAGAGACTTACCAGAAAGACTCACAGCTGTAGGTGATTCTAACATGTATTGACTATGGGGTGTGAATACTTATGTTAATTAGACATTTCTGTATTTAATTTACAATAAATTAGCAACAATTTCTAAATAAATGTTTTCACTTTGTCATTATAGGTTATTGTGTGTAGATGGGTGACTAAACAATCTAATTGAATCCATTTTGAATTCAAGCTGTAACAAAACAAAATGTGTAAGAAGTCAAGGGGTATGAATACTTTCCGTTGTGCCTGTGGTAAAATGACCTGATTTGGTTGCAGAGAGTGTCTCTGATGTCAACAGGACTCTCACTCAGCTCATTAGCTTGCTGATACACACAGACGTTTTGATGACACTTGCAAAGACAGTTTGCCTTTTTGCAGGCCAGCTTCTGATGAGTAACTCCAAGCCCCAAAATGAATTGACACAAAACGTCTGTGTTTTAAACTAGATGACTGAGGTTCACTCTGCATTTCTGACTGCTATATTAAGAACTCCGACTCAAGTGAAGGACCTTAGAGAGATTGCTGTTTGGCTACAGAGATGAGTGTTGGGCTGACACAACCCATCTGTATGGAAATAGCTCTGGCTCTACTCATTTTGCCAGGTAAGAACGACAAAGGAAATAAAAAAATAAACACTAGGAAGTAATGTATTATATGTATCATGTATAATTAGTGGTATACAATGTATTGTGTCATGTTGGAGTCACTTTTATTGTAACATAAGAATAGAATATGTTTCTAAACACGTCTACATTAATGTGGATGCTACCAGGATTACGGATAGTCCTGAAAGAATCGTGAATAATGATGAGTGAGACAGTTACAGACACAAATATCATACCACTCCAAAAATGCTAACCTTCCCGGTTATTGTAAGGGTTAGCATGTCTTGGGGGTATGATATTTGTGCACTTGTAACTTTCTCACTCATCATTATTCACAATTCATTCAGGACTCTCCATAATCATGGTAGTATCCACATTTATGTAGAAGTGTTCAGAAACATAGTCTATTCTTATTTACAATAAAAGTCTAGATAAGAAAAAGTGACTACAAAATTATACAATATTGCACTATAAGTTCATTTGTCCAAATACTTGACACCTTAAAACGGGGGGACTAGATACATGAAGTGCATTCATTTCTAAATGGTAAAATATATATAGGAAAATACCTTCAGATGAAAGGTGACATTCTGTATTGTCACCTCACATAAAACATAAAACATTTGATCTCAAACCCAAATGCTGGTATAGAGCTTCACTGTCTAAATACAGTGCCTTGAAAAAGTATTCATACCCCTTGGATTGGTATTACAAAGCGGGATTTACATTTATTTTATTGAACCTTTTTTTGTCAACAATCTAAACAAAATAACATGTAATGTCAAAGTGGAATTTATTTTATTCATATAAATTAAATAACAAATATAGTTGTTGCATAAGTGTTCATCTCCTTGAGTCAATACATGTTATAAACACGTTTGACAGTAATTACAACTATGTGTCTTCTTGGGTCAGTCTCTCAGAGCTTTAGCCACCTGGATTGTGAAATATTAGCCAATTATTATTTTCCTAATTCTGCAAGTTCTGTAACTGTCACCAATGGGGCGGCAGGGTAGCCTAGTGGTTAGAGCGTTGGACTAGTAACCAGAAGTTCAAATCTCCGAGCTGTTGTTCTGTCGTTCTGCCCTGAACAGGCAGTTAACCCACTGTTCCTAGGCCGTCATTGAAAATAAGAACTTGTTCTTAACTGACTTGCCTAGCTAAATAAAGGTAAAATAATAAATAAATAAAAAATGGCCTCATGGTAACATCCCTGAAAAGTTTCCTTCCTGTCCTGCAGCTCAGTTCAGAAGGACGACTCTATCTTTGTTGTGTCTGGGTGGTTTATAACATCATCCACAGCATAATGATTAACTTGACCATGCTTAAAGATATATTCAATGTCTGATTTATTGTTACCAATCACTGCCATTCTTTATGAGGCTTTCCAAAGGCTCCCTGGTCTTTGTAGCTGAATCTGTGCTTGAAATTCAATACTTGACTGATTGACCTTACAGATGTTGTATGCATTGGGACAGAGGAAGGGTTAGTCATTCAAAAACCATGTCAACCCCTATTTTTTCACTCAGAGTGAGTCCATGTAACTTATTACGTGATTTGTTTAGCCAAATTTTACTCAATCTGAACTTAAACAAAGGGGCGGAATACTTATGCAACAATTATATTTTAGTTATGACATTTTTATTCATCTTTAAAAAATGATTGAATTTTTCTTCCATTTCTTTGAGTATATTGTTGACCAAAAAGTGACAATTAAATCAATTTTCATCCCACTTTGTAGCACAAAAAAAAAGTGAAGCAATTCAAGGAGTATGAATAATTTGGCAAGATGCCATAAATACATAGGGGAGTGTAAATCAATAAAACATAGATCTTTGTTTCAGGGGTTTTGTGCACCGACTGGCTTGTGGCATATCAACCGAAAGAGATCTGTGCAGTAAGAGGCTTTTCTGTTGTCATTTCATGCACATTTCACTATCCTGAGAAGCTTGATAACAAGAACCTAACAGTGGAAAAAGTCATGTGGAGTCAAGGGAGGAAACAGTTTTTTGATGGCCCTTTCATCACTGAGAGTAATAATAGAACTCATTCCAGCACCAAATTTGAGTACGTTGGTAACAAAGTTCATAATTGTTCTTTGCAAATCCACCAAGTAGAGCAGAGAGACAGTGGAGAACATGCATTCAGATTTGAAACTAACAACGGCAACTGGACGGGAAAGAACGCTACAAACGTGAATGTTTCTGGTAAGTCTGTTTTCCATCCTTTGCTTCAAAAGTGAAATGTTCTTAGGTCACCATTGCATTGTCAATAGATTAGGACATTTCCAGTTGTTTTTTCTCCACTTTTAGAGTTGTTCATTTCGATGACAACACCCAAAGTAGGCGAACCAATAAAAGAAGGGGATTGTGTGAATCTGACCTGTATGTACAACTGTTCATCTGCACTTATGTGGTTCAAGAACAGAAAACCCCTGCAAGAGGAGTCCTCAACTCTTTACCTCCGTGACATATCCTTTCAAGACTCTGGAAACTACTCATGTTCGCCAAAGCATTACAACAGACCACTTTCTGGGGTTATCAGGGTCAATGTTGAATGTGAGTAAAGGAAGGTTTTATCAACAAGTAACACTGTTTTCTAAAAAGTCACTGATGGAGGAATACCTGTCTGATCTCTTTCAGATGGCCCTAGGAATACCTCAGTCTCAGTCTGGCCGTCGTCTGAAGTTTTGGAGGGTAGTGATGTTACTTTGACCTGCAGCAGCAATGCTAACCCAACATTGAACTACACTTGGTTTAAAATAGATGGAGACAGTTGTCTGGAAATGGTATATCAGGCTGAGCTACAGTTTAATGTTACTCTCACTGGTAATAGTGGGAAATACTTCTGTGTCGTCAGCAATAAGCATGGAAGACAGAATTCCACTATTCTATCACTGAAAGTCAAAGGTAAGTACAATAACATGTTGTAATCACAACGGGTTACAAAGAGTAACAATTCCAACAATCAGAAATCTGAACAACTTAAATGCAAAAACAAATGCACTTGTCTTTTCCTAATAGCACTGACTTTTCTTATAACTTCTTTATTGAGGAAAAATGTGTTTACTATGACTGTGATATGTGGTTGTCTCACCTAGATATCTTAAGATGAATGCACTGATTGTAAGTCACTTTGGACAAGAGCGTCTGCTAAATTATTTAAATGTATTTTAAATGATAATGCTTTTGTGTTCATATGCAGATCATGCAAAGGGGATGGTAGCTGTGACACTCACGATACTTATTGCAGTTCTTGCTGTTGTGCCAATGATTATCATTGTGCCTATGGTTGCTTGGCATCTTGTTGCTCACAGGTACGTTTTACCCACTATTTCCTCAAACTAATTTTTTTAGCTGATTTACTATGCATTCTAAATGAGTCAAAATCATGCTGCCTATTTGTGTGTCCCCAGGAAAAAGACTACAGCACCAAAACCACACACAGAAGAGAACACACAGGTGACAATATGTTTTAAACCATTTGTTACCAACTATGTGTTCCCAGCTATTTGTTCCCGGCTATTTGTTCCCAGCTATTTGTTCCCAGCTATTTGTTCCCAACTATTTGTTCCCAGCTATTTGTTCCCAACTATTTGTTACCAGCTATGTGTTTGTTATTTGTTCCCAGTTATTTGTTACCAGCTATTTGTTCCCGGCTATTTGTTCCCGGCTATTTGTTCCCAGCTATTTGTTCCCAGCTATTTGTTCCCAGCTATTTGTTCCCAACTATTTGTTCCCAACTATTTGTTCCCAGCTATTTGTTCCCAACTATTTGTTCCCAGCTATGTGTTACCAGCTATTTGTTTCAAAATATTTGCTCCCAGCTATTTGTTCCCAGCTATTTGTTACCAGCCATGTGTTCCCAGCTATTTGTTCCCAACTATTTGTTACCAGCTATGTGTTTGTTATTTGTTCCTAGTTATTTGTTACCAGCTATTTGTTTCAAAATATTTGCTCCCAGCTATTTGTTACCAACTATTTGTTACCAGCCATGTGTTCCCAGCCATGTGTTCCCAGCTATTTGTTCCCAGCTATTTGTTCCAGCTATTTGTTTTGGGCTATGCACGTATGTCATATTTGTGCTTTTGTGTTGCAACCAAACAATAATTCTTACATCCTTATCCTCAAACTAATTGTGATGATAGTCATGCAGGGTCAATGTTTGAACCCAATGCAGTTGCAGCACAGTGTGCCACAGCTATCACATGTACAGAACAAAATGCAGGCAGTCACTATTTATGCAGTCTTCACCACAAAAACACCCACAATGTTCGTGGTGAGACACAAGCAGAAAATCCTGCAACCAGTATAGACTGTAATTGTATATGTCTGTGTGTGGGTAGGAGCAAGTGTACTGGCAGATTCACAGAGGAAATTGATGTGAAAGTGTGATCATTTACAATAAGGAAGTGGAAATATCGTAGCTGAACTTTGTTTTGCCCAGATATTTTTTAACTATTGTGCAGAAAGTTCTGCTGTTCACTGCCAGTATTTTCTCTGTCTCTATCTCACTGTGTCTAGACCACAGAAGCGCATGTAACCAGCCTCACATCAGACTGTAGTCTGACAGAAGAGTGGAGAGAGGAGGAACCATCGCAACAGGAAGATGTCAGCTATACAACAGTGCACACCAACACCAAGCAAAGGGCAAACATGTAAGTAAAGTGATAATTGATTAAACAATACACAAATCAATGGGTGATGTTACCTTAACCAACTGCACTGTGTTTGTGTTCACGTCCTCTGTTAGAGAACAGCAGAACGAGGAAACTACGGCCATCTACAGCTCTATATGGTAAGACAGCTACTTTAAAGAAATACACTTAATATGAATATTTTATTTTGATTTTTTTGTGATAACCAATAACAATATGTTTCTGTTTCCACATGTTCAGGGAGCAACAAGCCAAGGAGGACCTCTACAGTGTAGTATCCAGGTACCAACCAGTTATATCCTCTCTGCAACAAGGACAATGACCGTCGCAATGACAGGCCTGCGTATAAAGGGAATGTAGTTTTACCAACGACACTTCTTCATATTCTAACGGTCTACAGCCATGTTTTTAGACCTAGTATAAACCAGTCTTTATCAACAATGATTTGAATAATAACAATTAGAATGTAAAAGATAATGGTAACAACAATAGAATTCCACAACCATGATAATGACTGTGTTCCTGTTTGTAGACCCACTCCTAGGGGGAAACAGGCCCAGGATGACCCAGTCATCTACAGCACTGTGTTCAGGTAACACATCTCAACTAAGACTTTGTGCCACTTTGGCTGCGTTTAGACAGGCAGCCTGAAATTCTGATTTCTTCACTCATTTTATTTTTTTTACCAAGCAGATCAGATCAGCTCTGAAAAAGATCTGATGTGAAAAGATCAGAATTGGGCTGCCTGTGTAAGCATAGTCTTTATTGCCTTGGTGTTTTAAAATAAAACAAAACATTATGATCATGCAGTTCTATTACCATAAACGTAAGGCAGATATTTTCAGAAGTAAAAATCTAATCTGTGTTTTACAGTGTACATTGACCCATTCATACTCTCTTTGAGCTTTGTTTAAGACTTTATTTTGGTTTCAGGCAGTAGTTGAGATGTTGCCTGGCTAACCAAACTCCTTGCTCCGGCCAACCGCTATGCCACGCCCACAGATGTTAGTGTCTTCCGAGTCTGGATCGGAGTACCTTCCTGACAATTTCTAGAATGCAAACACATTCTAACCACTCGGATTGGTCCCAGAAACTGATGGGTTGGGCCAGAGCCAGTACACACGTGGGTAAAGCGCATTGATAGAGGACTCATCTTTTTATCTGTGACATAGCGTCTGTGACAGCATGTGCAGCACCATTTAGGCTATCTTCATTTTGAAGTAGTTAATTTTCTTCTTCAGGTTGGCTGATCCCTCCTGATGACCCGGTTGGACATGACTCCAACATGGCCACCAGGAGGGATCAGCCAATAAATGTTGGAAGTCCCATCCAGTTGATTACATTAAAATGGTGGAAGCCCTCAAAGGCGCTTTTAAAATTCTTCATTGGCTTTGATACTCTGATTGGTTAGAGATTATCCAATTGCTGATGACCTAATTCTGACTTCAGCTGCGTCTGTCTGACTGAAGTACGTAGCAAACAGAACGGCTGAAGATTTCAGTTACCTTGTGTCGTCAGGCAAGTTGAGATGGTGAACCTCACACAATGGACCCTGAGGATCTATTAGACTCCACTAGAGGTCAGAACAGAGCCTTTGCATGATGAATGAACTCACAGCTGTGAACAGAGGAAGAGAGTATGATATCTGCAGTACACCTGAGACAATGCAGATGGCCACCTTGGATATCTGCAGTCCAATCATTTAAATATTCCATAAGAATAAAGACTCCAATATTTAGAGACATTGTTTCTTTTGTTTTACTTTTTCAATGTATTTCACCTAGTCATATGCATCTGGCAATGCATTTGACATTTATTTTGAAAACCCTTTCCTGCAGTCAAACGACCAAAAGCACCCTCATTGGTAGAATGAGAATGTAAATATTTTTTCTAATTTCATAATTTTAAACATTATATCCGGTGTTCTATTTAAAGACGATTTGGTTATATTTCAGTCTTCTATGATGTATATAAAGTGTCAACTTGGGATGCAAAATTGAATAAATTTAAACTCTATGTGACATGGTACAGGTGTCTTCTTTTTTTAAGCCCATAGCCATGTGTGTGATGTATATACTTCTGTTTCAAAGTAGATTTGTTTAAGACTACCAAGAAACACTGTGGCCCTGATTTAGCCCACTGCAGAAAAAAGTACTTTAATTTCATTGTATGTACTTTATAGCTATCCTTAGCCATTATACTTTACAGTCTTAAGTAAAAATGTAAATAAATACATGAAGCGTATCAATCTAATTTATTTAGCTTTTATTTGTTTATGCAAATCCATCACCTCTCCATGTGCACTCCTTCTGTGACCTACAGGGGATGACATAGAAACTCTCCTCTGAAACCCTGTTAAATGACAGATTTCCTCATAGAAATAGATCCATCACAGAACATACGACTTGAATGGAATGTTCTTTCTAATAATTCCACTTCCAGGACTACTCTCCATTTTCTGAGCTGAAGCATCACCATGGCATAGCCCCTTGACCCATGACCTCATCATCTGAAGGTCATCCTGCTCTCCGGCTCCCTGAGCGAGACGGCCGGGTGCAGGGGATAGGAAGGCACCTTCTCGAAACTGCGGAAGACCCTGGCTCTGGACACAGAGAAGAAGGAGAGGTGACCCTGGTCACAGTCCATTTACAGCCCAATCTTACCAGGGTGCTACTGAGAGAGGTAGGGCTGAATGTTCCCATTGTGGCAGAGTCCTGAGTTCCCTTTCCTCAGCCTTGCAGTAGTGTTCTCCTGAGTGTCTGGCTCATCCCCTTTTTCTTGTTCTACCTCCCTCTTTATTTTTGATACTTCTTTTCTTTCTCTATGTCTCTCTTTTCTGGACCTACTCTTGTCTTTTTCAACTCTTTTTTTGAACCACCTTGCTCTCTTCCTTTTGGCGTCCATAGAGACCATTCCCCACTTCCTGCTGTTCTATCCATTCCTTCTGAGGGCCTCGAATGTACCTCCTGCCTCTTACAGTCCACCTACTTCCTCTTGGCGAACGCTGCTGCAAAAGCCTTTCCAATCCCCCACTTTCCAATCCCCCACTTTCCAATCCCCCACTTTCCAATCCCTCACTTTCCAATCCCTCACTTTCCAATCCCTCACTTTCCAATCCCTAACGTTCCAATCCCTAACTTTCCAATCCCTAACTTTCCAATCCCTAACTTAGCAATGTAAAGAATGTTAGCTGACATGGGCTAATCGACTATCTGTGACTGACATAAGAGTAGAACTGCTGATGCACAAACACATTTTGTAATTGAGTCTTGTGTAGTCTACTATTCCAATTCACAGAAATTTGCCAGTCTCACATTCTGAAAAAATATATAAAATGCAAATGTTTGGAATGGACTTGACTCAACATTATGAATCATGACATCATGCTGAACCAAGGAGAGAGGATATTTTCAATTGGGTACAAGACACTGTCACGTTCTGAATGTTGTGCTCTGTTGATTGTGCCCGTTTTCCCCTTGCATACATGAGTAATGGAGGTGGTTTGGTGAACTACGCTTGGTGAACTCGTGATGACCTTGCCTAAGACCAGGACCTGTATTCATAAAGCGCCTCAGAGGAGTGCTGATCTAGAAATCAGATCCCTCCCTGTCCATATAGTCTTACTCATTATGATCCAAGATAAAACTGATCCTAGACCAGCACTAGCACTCTAACATGCTTTATAAATACCGGCCCTGAAGATGAATGCCTAGGATATAGTTCGAACCCCAGTCAATAACACATGCTTACCTGTGTCCTCGTGACACTGCAGGATGGCGTCTAGCTGGACCACCAAACCTCCATTCAAGACGAGCAGATTGGACGCCATCTTCTCCACGGCCCGGCTGTCCAGCTGAATGTCAGGGCAAAGAACCTGGTCAACCTCTTCTTTCGATAACTCATCATGTGGTTTATAAGAGGAACACAAAGCTAGATTAGTTCCCCCTTGTCCCCCACCCTCATCATTCTTGTACTCGAATGACAGTAAAAGAATGACAGCACAAACAGCAATTATGTTAGCAAACTTTGCATCTCCACTGTTCTTAAAGTAAATGTATTTTTGTAAAATATTCAGTGGAAATTGTTAAAAGTAGTCCTTGTGCATAGAGTTGTACGGGTTGTTTAACTTTTCAATCATTGGTTTCTGCTTGACAAACATTTTAAGGGGAAAAATCGGAGTCTCAGCGTCACTCTGTTATCATGGAATTGCCCACAATTAAGATGCAATGATCAGTCACCCTTCAGATTTCCTTACTAGTAATAGGTACATTAATAAATCAATGTCTATTCGTTGCAAAAACTCCTCTTCACTTCCCATCATTGCCAACCCTCAGTCGACGAGCAGCCAAGCTGTATTCTAGACTTACTGTAATATGATG
Organism: Oncorhynchus clarkii lewisi; assembly: GCF_045791955.1. Classification (NCBI taxonomy): domain Eukaryota; kingdom Metazoa; phylum Chordata; class Actinopteri; order Salmoniformes; family Salmonidae; genus Oncorhynchus; species Oncorhynchus clarkii. Next base: position 57,901,444 of record NC_092159.1, on the reverse strand, counting down.
CCAGCATTGTATAAAGTTCTCACTTTAGAGCCTGCTCTGGCCACTTGGCTGGAGGTACAGCAGTAGTAGTAGCCTACTAGGGTGGTGTAGAGACAGCTGAGTCACAGTGATTGTAGAGAAAACGTCTGGGGGAGCTGTACACAGAGTACCCCCATCCACGCAGGGTGTATGGGGAAATCCCTGGGCTAGAAACCTGATCTGTGAGATCCACTGTCATAAGTGGATGCTGCTCAGTGTTCACCCTCACCATTACAGTAGAGGAGGACTTGTGCCTAAAAAATACATTGTTATTATAATGTTAATGCAATTAAGTCAGATATCATATTACTTTGAATCTCATTCAAATTCTATGATTAAATAATTGCACAAAAAAGCAAATGTCAAAGGTGGTTAAAGCATTGCACATTTAACTTGGCATGCAAGTTGATGACAAATAACCAGAAAAGTTTGCTTTAATTAATGGGCACGGGACCCAAACATACAGCAACTGCTATCAGTTCTTGATTAATCAATGAACCTTTATTGATTCACTTGGGGGAAAGAAGAATGGCAAAACATTATATGACCTTTACAGTTGGACAGTTTAAGGGCAAGAACATGCCATGTCATTCGGAAAACCCCCACCATGTAGCTGCCCTCGCTTGCCATGCATGTGATAAATTGGGAACTCACTGAATAAAATAGTTGGACAGTGGACACGGATTAGCTTGTTGACGCCCATTTCTCACAAAACGAAAGTGTAATTCTACTTCACCCATTTCGTGGAATGGTAAAACAACAGATCCTCGTGTGATTAACACAGGTAAATGTATACAGTAGCAAAGCTATTTTCAATTACCAACCGTTAGCACTGAGGTAGCCTTTTCGCTCCGAGAGACCTGTCCACATTCCCGGAGCCAAGAGACTAGCACTGAGGTCAGATGGTGTGGACGGCTTTGCCGGGCAACTCAATATAGCTAGCTAGCTAGGTCACGGTGTACTACGTAGCTAACAACAGTGTAGGCTATTTTCCAAACTAGTTGGATGGTAACTGCTTGAATCGAGGCAGTGAAGGGTTGGTGTCATGTCATAATAATGATCTAAATGTCAGATAGCAATACAGAACAAACTGCTGTACGTTGTCATGTCGGTGACGGGGTTTTGGCATTAATTTGCAATCGTTTAACGTTATATGGGAGATAGCTAGCTATATGTTAAAATTGATCTGTGGCCGGGCTTTTGTTTAGCTAGTTAGCCGCTATCTGAGTACCAGTCGTTTCAGCTAGAATTCCACTCTTTGTCGAGTGGATTGTAGCAATAGCTGAACAGAGCCGCGCCAGGCTAGCTACAAAGCTTGCTATTGATAATGTCAGTGCATTTCATCGTCATTTCCGAGGAGCTTTTGCATTCGTCAAATTGTAATACAGTTGGCTAGTTAATTATCCAGGCACTAGGCTGTTGTGTAGTTCTCTAGAAACGAAAGAGGAAGTGGCTATCGGCTGGGTAGCAGAGGATTCGTTTGGGACTGGATAATGTATCAATCGCTGGGTGGGCGTGGGCAGAGTTGCGCATTCAGGAACACCAACACTGTACTGACAACTTTCCGCTTTTCCCAAGGTAAACAGGAGCTAGCTCGGTTGCAATGTTATATATTATAATTACTTTGAAAAAATATTTAGGAAGGAAAAACAATTTCTAGTTCACTTAGCTACATGAAAAAAATGTGTTTGGGGGTAGAGCCATAACGTTAACAGAAGATATAGCCTGGACTGAAGATAACTTACTGTATGTATGGTTTTGGGGCAGTTATTATAGTCTGCCACAAAACAGATCGTAGAATATATTTGACTGGCTTTAGTTTAAGGAAGTGGCTATACCTTTAGCTGGCTAGTTGTTTCTCATATTTCATTGAACTTCAAGAACGTTTAAGTGAAAGATATATTTTGTCCCGAGCTCTGTCATACAGTGTTCCCTCTGAAATACAGACGCCATTGAAACTTCAAGATGAAGTGCACAGGTTGTGGCCATGTTGCGTTTGAGAAAACTGCTAGATTCTGCAGCCAGTGTGGCCATCAACTAGCTGCACCACCAGTCACCAAGGAGCCTGGTCAGTACTGCCCTGTAATGTTATGTTATATAAATAAATGTTCTTACTGTTTTACTTGAAGAAAGTAAATGGGGTTTTGTAAAAATGTCTGGAAATTGTTAAAACTAATCCTTGTGCATAGAGTTGTATGGGTTGTTTTACTTTGGTTTTTTGTTTGACATACATTTTAAACTGAAAAATCTGTCATTGTCACTCAGTTACCGTGGAATTGCCTGTATACAGTCCTCATTAAAAAAATATATATATATATATATATATAAAATATTAAAAAAATAATAATCTGACTCCGACCCTCCTGTCATGTAATCAAACTTGTCTGTACGTGAGTAAAATAACTACTAACTGTATCTTTATGAAGGCACATTTATTGCTAACTTGCAAGCCACATGAGAGAGAGAGATGCTTTCCTCATGAACCCCTACATTCCCACAGGCCCTCATTAACATATGGCCAATCAGGATGCAGTATACAAATAATACACACTTCTATCAAAATATGATTTATTTTACAACTGTAATGGTGAATGAAGAAAGAGGGGGATATATTTTAAATTGAACCTTTTATTTAACTAGGCTAGTCAGTTAAGGTCTCCCAAGTGGCGCAGTGGTCTACGGAACTGCATCTCGGCGCAGTCCCTGGTTCGACTCCAAGCCGTATCACATCCGGCTGTGATTGGGAGTCCCATAGGGTGTTGCACAATTGACCCAGCATCATTTGGGTTTGGCCGGGGTAGGCCGTCATTGTTATCTTGTATAAATTGATTTTGTCCCCCTACACCAAACGCGATCACGACATGCAGGTTAAAATATCAAAACAAACTCTGAACCAACTATATTAATTTGGGGACAGGTTGAAAAGCATTAAACATTTATGGCAATTTAGCTAGCTAGCTAGCTAGCACTATGGGACTCCCAATCACGGCCGGATGTGATACAGCCTGCATTCGAACCAGGGTGTCTGTAGTGACGCCTCTAGCACTGACATGCAGTGCCTTAAACCTCTGCGCCACTCGGGAGCCCCAATAGCCTACACCAATGTTCCTTCTAAGCTGTGCGCAGCTCCCCTCTTACTGCCATGCAGATGAAATACCAGTGCGCACAGAGAAGCATGAGATTGAACTTCACTCAACTTTCTAAAGAGTTTCCCTCTTTAGTTAACACTATCAACGTGTCACTCTGCTGTGGGACTTGTGCTCAAATCAACACTATATTAGACACTTTCAATGTAACATACCGAAACAAAATGAACTGTGCAAGAGTTAGTGCGAGAGATTTTCTTTTAGGCAGTGCACATTGGAGAAGGATTTGATTACATTGACATGCAGAACTTAGGCCCTTACTCTACACAGACCAGTGTGTCATAACCAATCAGCTCTGTAGTAGGCCTAAATGCAAATAGCCTTTGACATATATGGATCTGTGCAATTCACCCAGAACTGGACAACATCTGCTATCTTGAGTAGATATGCTTGTTTTGAAATCAAAGCGAGAGCTGCATGTAGCCACCTGTGCACATTTGTTCATATTCTTTTCTAGTTAGTGAGTTATTAGCCCAGTTATAGCTAATTTCTAGTCAACAATGGGGAGTGGTTGCTTCCTACAAGAGCACAAAATGTGTGCATTTCTAGCCATCTTTGAAAATCAAGTCATGTAAAGATATTTTTTTTGATGTCTTAAAGGGGCAGTGTTGTATTTTGAAATGGTCATGAATAAGCCAAGTAGGCAGAGTGTAGCATATTTTGTCTGATTCTCTGTAATAAATGGAATGGGAATAATAATGAGTTTTATTTTAAGTGGTTTCTTGCATCAAACACCACAACATTTTCAGGCACCTCCTTGTCTGAAGGACAAGTGGATAGACAGGTTAATGTCAAGCCCTGCATGTTGTTTTTCAGTCTCATGTAATGTAGGTCTACATTGAACACCACACATTTGCTGCTTCTGTAGTCTGAATGATAGAACAGCTATTTCCATGTTAAAATGTTATGGGATGCATTTTTCTCAATTGTTAACTGTAACTTAAAGCAGTAAAGCCTCAGTGTTCACAGTAAACGCGCACCAATGTTCAAGTTTGTGCTCACTAGACCTGAAATTTGCTCAGTGCCGAAAATGTTTTGAGTGAACATTGGCCTACACCAGACAGACAACCGAGGGAATTCTGATCAAGTTGACAATGTAATTCACAAGCACTAATGCAACTGATGATTTTTTTTTTGTTTTTCAAATGCAGACAACACTTCTGGAAGTTCACCTAAACCGTTAGATCCATCACTGGAGAGTGTGAATGAGAAGACGGAAATGGAGAGTGATGTGTCAACCCTGAATAACCGGGAAACTAACACTTCTCCGAAGCGGCCCAATGAAGAGCCCAACAGCAACCCTAAGAAAAAGGTGGATATTAAAACCAACATGTTTTTGAGAACTTCCTCGTTCTAATTTCTGATTTTTTAAATGTATTCTGTGTTTGAAAATATTTTTATCTGAAGATGTTGTTTTATCAGTCACTAAACTGTGTCAATAATACTGTCCAGGTATAGAAACTGATCACCTAGCTTGTAGGCCCCCAGGAAGAGTAGCTGCTGCTCCTGCAACAGCTAATAGGAATCCTAATAAGACACAAAATGTAAGTAATGTTGATTGACGGAAGAGTGGATATACTAAGGTTTGTTCTCTTTTTTCAACCTTTGGCTCAATCAGAGAAAAAAGAGGAAGAGGACCAAGAAGAAGAAGGACGGCAGCCCTGCGTCATTGGACTCTGACCAGCTGACCTCTGACTTGTCTGACATCTCCCTTATGGACAGCCATGGGAATAGCAGGAAACAGGACATTGCAGAGTCCTCTGACAGCGATGCCAGCGCCATGGACGAGACACCCAACTCACTTCATGACACTTCTGCCTTAGTGGAGAAACCAGCCAGTGCATCATCAGCAGCACCCAGTACAATCAGTCCATCTGAGAACACGTCTGACAATAAAGATCCTCCAAGCACTACCTCGTCACAGCCTGAGGCCAGCGCAGAGAGCCATTCTGCCGAAGGGAAAGATCAACAGCGCAGTGAAGAGAAAGACCGATCTCAGTCACCTACAAAACAGACCTCCAAGTCGGCTCCGAATGACACTCCTGCCTCTCTCACCGACTCGGCTGGCAAATCCACCACCACCACCATCCCTCCTCTTCAGTCAGCCTCAGTGGTATCGGCGAAGACCACTGACCAGAAAGCTCCAAAGGATGCTGACGCAAAGACCACTGAACAGAAATCTCCAAAGGATGCTGACTCAAAGATCGCTGACCAGAAAGCTCCAAAGGATGCTGACGTAAAGACCGCTGACCAGAAAGCTCCAAAGGATGCTGACTCAAAGACCGCTGAACAGAAATCTCCAAAGGATGCTGACGTAAAGAGCACTAAGAACAAGAAAGACGTGGCCAACTCAAAGCAGACGAACCTGAACCAGAATGCGAACGTGAACCAGAATGCTAAGCAGAACCAGACCAGACAAGACAAACAGAAAGGGACAGATGATCAGCAGAACCAGGATTCGAAGCAAACCACCGCTGGTAATAAGATGGTGTTTGGCACTCAGAAGAAATCAGAGGTAATGTAGCTGCTTGACATTACAAAATACACTGAGGGTACTAAACATGCTCTTTCCATGACATAGACTGACCAGGTGAATCCATGTGAAAGCTATGATTCCTTATTGACTTCACTTGTTAAATCCACTTCAAGCCTTGAGACAATTGAGACATGGAGTGTGTATGTGTGCCGTTCAGAGGGTGAATGGGCAAGACAAAATATTGAAGTGCCTTTGAACTGGGTATAGTAGTAGGTGCCAGGAGCATCGGTTTTGACTGTGTCTAGAACTGCAATGCTGCTGGACATTTTAACACCTTGTGGAGTCCATGCCCCGACAAATTGAGGCTGTTCTAAGGGCACAATATAAGGTATTCCTAATGTTTTGTACACTGGTCCAATTGTGCGCCGTTCTATGGGACTCCAGGCCACGGCTGGTTGTGGCGCAGCCCGGAATATGAACCCGGGTCTGCGATGCAGTGTCTTAGACCGCTGTGCCACTCAGGAGAAGCAGGTTTTCTTTTTCAATAAAATATATTTGTGTTGCTATGATACGGGCTAGTATTTATTTCCATAAGGTAACCCTAACTTAATATAGCCCGTATTATAAACCTGTATTATGGCAACATTTGCCACCATGTGTGCTAATTAACTAGATTTGTCAAAAATACTGCTTAGACTAGGTTATTATGGCTGATGGAGTTTGTTTTGTCTAAGGGTGTGGGGGGAGCTTGTTTCCTTCCCTGACGTGGTGTGTGTTTGAGATCAACTACATTGTCGTCAGACTGCGCAGAACCACTGATCTACAAATCACCTTTAATTTTAGTCTTGAGTAATTATATTCTGTGCTTCACCCTGCTGAAACTCATCCGCTCAAACACACTATTTACATTTTAACATTTGACTTACAATCAGCACATTCAATTAAGATTGGTATAACAAGCACATATCAGAGTCATTTCAAGTGAAACCTTCCTCATAAAAGCAGGTATCAGTGAAATCCGTGCTAGTAAGAAAATATAAGTTCCAGTATGCACACGAGAAAGATGAGTAGAGTAGTAAGGTGTTCTGTTTTTTGCCCTAGGTGTAGGGTGCCAGGGAGGTCAACCAAGGTACTGAGAGACCCATCTCTTTAAAGAGCACCTTGGTTGACCTCTGGCCAGGTGGAGAGCAGACTGATCCTCAAACTATCTGTTTCCCCTCATGCCAGGTGGAGAGCAGAGGCTCCAGTGTGGACCCACAGGGGAAGGTGGAGAACATGGAGGTCCAGCAGCAGCCTTCCCGTGGGGGGGGAGATGCCTCCTCCCCTACACCACAGAGCCCAGGCGTCAAGAAAGAGAAACAGAAAGACAACAAAAGCGATGACTCTGAAGCCAAGGGTCAGGATGTTCCACCGCCAAAAAGGTATTTACAAGTCTTGTGTTGTTCATAACAGAAATCACACAATTATAACATGAAGAACCTAAAAGGCACACTTTTCTTGCATTGATCAACATCTATAGGTGCACAAAAGCACTTTCAAAAACACCCACAGACTCGCACAGCGCTACTATCCACTGTTGTCTGTGTACACAATGTTGTGTTTATTTCCAAACACGTTTCTGAGAGAGGAAATCCACTCTGCAGGTACAGAAGCAAAGTAAGTATTCATACTCCTTGACTTATTCTACATGTTGTTGTCTTCCAGCCTGAATTCAAAATGGTTTAAATACATGTATTTGTCTCAACAATCTACAAACAAACCCATAATGACGTAATAATGTTTTTAGAATTTTTGCAAATTGATTGAAAAGTAAATACAGAAATATTTCATTTACATAATTATTCACACCCCTAAGTTAATACTTTGTAGAAATCGCTGTTGGTGGCGATTTTAGCTGTGAATCTTTTTGGGTAAGTCTCTAAGAGCATTTCACTCGTCAAGCTCTGTCGAGTTGATCGTTACTTGCTAGACAGCCATTTTCAAGGCTTGCCATACATTTTAAAGATGATTTTAGCGAACTGTAACAAGGTCACTCAGGAACATTCAATGGCGTCTTGGGAAGCAACTCCCAGTGTATATTTGGCCTTGTGTTTTAGGTTATTGTCTTGCTGAAAGGTGAATTTGTCTCTGAAAGATTTTCCTCTAGGATTTTGCCTGCACTTATAGCTGTATTCTGTTCCTTTAAAAAAAATATAATGTTATTCCCCTTTTTTCACCCCAATTTCATGGTATCCAATTGGTAGTAGTTACAGTCTTGTCTCATTGCTGCAACTCCCATACGGACTTGGGAGAGGCAAAGGTCGAGAGCCATGTCCTCCGAAACACAACCCAAGGACCCATGGACCTCCCGGTCGCGGTCGGCTGCGACAGAGCCTGTGCTCGAACGCAGAGTCTCTGGTGTCACAGCTAGCACTGCGATGCAGTGCCTTGGACTGTTTATTTTTATCCCAAAAAACTCCCTAGTACTTGCCGATGACAAGCATACCCATAACATGATGCTTCCACCACTGTGCATTGAAAAACCTCCCAAGTCTTTGTGGTTGAATCTGTGTTTGAAATTCAGTACTCAATTGTGTGGTACAGAAATCATGATCACCACTATTATTGAACATGGAATGAGTACATGCAATTTAAGCATATTTTTTACTCCTGAATTTAATTAGGCTTTCCATAACAAAAGGTTTGAATACTTACTGACTCAAGACATTTCAGCTTTATATTTTTTATTATTTTCTACAAACAAAATTCCACTTTGACATTGTGTGTGGTGTGTGTGTGTGTGTGTGTGGATCAGTGACATAATCTCAATTGAATCCATTTTAAATTTGGGCTGTAACACAACCCAATGTGGAAAAGGTAGTGAATACTTTCTGAGTGCCCTGTATGAGGAAGGGTGGAGATGGGGATTGAACCCCAGTCTCCGGTGGGGGAGGTGCTTGTGCCCGGGAGTGTTACACATTCCACCATGGATCAGCACATTTTAAATCCCTTTTATCAGTACCGATCACACTGCCACTTGGCTAATACAATACTCATGATTATACTCTGATTCATTTTGTTTGGTCCAATTGCAGGATTCCTCCAGGGAAAAAACAGCTCTCTGCAAGGGAGAGACTCACAATCTATTTCCACGCTGTCCTCTCGAAGGATTTCAAGCTGAACCCGGACGAGGATCGCATCTTCATCAGGGCTGGGGGGAACATTGGGAACTGGAAAACCGATTCCGTTGAGCTCACTGTGTCTAAGTAGGTTTTTATATACATGTATCAGCCGTCAAGACAGTTTAGCCAAATATGTTGAATATTTATTCATTAGGAACCTGCTTATAATGTTCAACGTTGTTCCCATCTATCTCACATAGAAAACAACCGACTCGTGGGGGGGGTTAAATGTATATGATGTGTAACAGAGGATAAACCAATGCATTACCTCCTACAGGGATCTTGGAGAGCATGGGTTCCTAGTCGAAGGGAGCTTGATCACAAGCAAATCTAATGCAACTGTGTCCATACCATACAAGTACCTCGTCTACAAGCTTAAAAAGCAAAAGTACGAGTATGAGTACATATACAAACTGGATTCTAACTACCCCACCACCAACAGATGTCTTTTTGTCAAATCCCATCTGCTTAATGAAGAAGGTGGGTGCAGTTGCTATAACAACTTCTATAGCAGTTCTTTATTGTAAGTCACTGATTTTAAAATGTTCAATTTTCTTCATGGAAGTTCAAAACCTTGTTGGTTTTTATCATACATCTATTTGGTATTGCTCGTCTATTTATGCTCACACTGTCTTACATGTGAGGAAATTGTTTAAAATGTACGCAAATATATTAAGCAATGATTTTGTTTGGTTTCAGGGGACTGGCATCAGTATGATGACATCATCTGTGTGGAGCCATCCAAGAACGTGCTCAAGCGGCTAAAAGACGCTTTATGGCCGGAACAAAGGAAAAGTGTCATCGAAGGCCGAGAAATTGCAGGGAAAGTTATGCTGGAGAGTATATTTGACCTCCTCAGGAGCTGGACTGACATTAACTTCAAGAGTTTCCTCAATCAGCTGAATCAGTTTTACCAGATCTACGGGAACCCGTTTGTCTATGAGGAGACACATAAGAAATGGTACTCCTTAGACTACGATGAAAAAGATGTAAGTGAAATTGTTAATGTCACACCGGCTCTGGAGCTCTCTCCTTCCACCTATCCGAAACTCCGAATCCCTCTCCATCTTCCAGTGCTGCCTAAAGACCCACTGCTTCACCCTGGCCTAGATGTACCCCCACCCCCACCTACCTGAATGCTAATGCATGCACTGATGTTACCCCCCGCCCCCTAGCTGTTTGGCTTTTGCTTGTTTTGCTGTCTCCTGCCCTGCCTCCCCTCTTCTGATTTATCCCAGTTATTTTGTTGCTGTTAGAAGTGAAATGAGAGCAAGCATTTCACTGTGTCTATTTGCTTGACTTGTAGAAAAGATGACAACCACTCATATGATTTTAACTCTGCCCAATAAACGTGCGGACGCTGCACAATGCTGTAAATGTATAGAGGTAATATTGTGTGTGGGAATGATCATTTCTATAATGATTGATGTTGTTTTTTCACACGTATTTTTCATTTGGTTGTCTTATTGTACGTTTCTTTTGTATGTGGAAAGGAAAAGCAAATGGATGAGTGTTGAGTTGCAGTGTGCAACCGTCCCCAAAACAAATCTGTTAACATTCACTGTTTGTTCTGCCTCCCCAAGGTCAGGAAGCTGCTGAAGCAGTTCATGCTGGATAACGTTGTTCCTCAGCTGCAGAAGGAGGGTGAGGGGAAGAGCTGCTTCATCCAGGACCCCATGAGGGCAGCTGTGGTCATGCTGTACGTGTGGAAGCAGTTCGGCCTCAAGCTGGACCACGGAGAGTCCACCCGGCTCTGCAGCGCCCTGTGCTTGCCCAAGCTGCCCAAAGACTCCTTTCTGCAGTACTGGACCGACTTCGCCCAAGCCGTCTCCGGTCTCAAAAAGTGGGTTTTGGCGTCAGGATTTCTGCTTATTTTGTGCCTATTGCAGACATTATGATTATTGTTTATTTTTATACAAGATGTAATCATTTGTATTAGTCAAACTGAGTAATATATTTTATACACATCTTCTCAAAACAGTTTCTAACAAAGTGCTTGTTAGTGGATGAGTTGATGCTGATTTAGTGGATGAGTTGATGGATGAGTTAGTGGATGAGTTGATGCTGAGTTAGTGGATGAGTTGATGCTGAGTTAGTGGATGAGTTGATGCTGAGTTAGTGGATGAGTTGATGCTGAGTTAGTGGATGAGTTGATGCTGAGTTAGTGGATGAGTTGATGGATGAGTTAGTGGATGAGTTGATGCTGAGTTAGTGGATGAGTTGATGGATGAGTTAGTGGATGAGTTGACGGATGAGTTAACGCTGATGCATTTCTTTTTGTGTGGAAATCAACCTGTTGTATTTTTCTCTGCACTAGCCTGCCAGACATGTTGGTGGCTCTGATCAACAGTGTGAAGACTGAAGGGCCCCGGTGGATTTTGGTGCTCCCCCTGCTCCACCTCCTCAAGGGATCCTCCAAACCGTTCACACCCATATCTACCACAGTCACCCCCAAGTACGAGCAGTCCTGGGCGGGCCTCCAAGGCCTCAAAGCAGACTACATGACACACAACAGCCAGGACAGGAGGTACAGTCCTTCTATTCTCCCGGTTGTATTAGAAAATCATTCTTATTGTCTCACTAGATTACGCTAAAGGTTTGGCCTTTCGTAACTATGTCCTGTTCCTTTTTTGGTAAACAAACAAAGAAATTAAATACCCTGTAGAAATTCCCAAAAATTATATATATATATTATACATATTGCCGTCGGGTAAGTATTCAGACCCCTTCACTTTTTCCTCATTTTGTTACGTTACAGCCTTACTCTAAAATTGCTAAAATGTTTTTAAAAATCCTCAGAAATCTACACACAATACCCCATAATGGCAAAGCGAAAACAGGTTTTTAGAATTTTTGCAAATGTACAAATGCATATTGGTATATTTGGTAGCACTTATTTGTTTTTCCTTTGCCTGCAACCCCATTCGATGTGTGGAACGGATGTGGGTGGGGCCAGGTCTACATAAGGGTGCACATTTTTTATTTTTTTACAAAAGCTCGTGAGGCCGATACGTAAGTTTATTAAATATCAGTGATACTATCAAGAGGTGATACTATCAAGAGCAGTGTGTTTCCCTTTTCCTTCCTGTTGTTCAACTGTTGCCATGCACCTGCAAATTAGATTGCTCAGATGTGCCAGTGCCTTTTTGAATTTTGCAAATGTACAACAAAAAAACACACTACTGTTCAAAAGTTTGGGGACACTTAGACATTTCCTTGTTTTTGAAAGAAAAACACTTTTTTTTGTCAGGTACTATTTAATTTTCATCTGTGCTAACATAATTGCAAAATGGTTTCCTAATGATCAATTAGCCTTTTAAAATGATAAACTTGGATTAGAACACAGGAGTGATGGTTGCTGATAATGTCCGTCTGTATGTAGGTATTCTATTAAAAATCTGCGGTTTCCAGCTACAATAGTCATTTACAACATTAACAATGTCTACACTGTATTTCTGATCAATTTGATGTTATTTTAATGGACAAAAATGGTGCTTTTCTTTCAAAAACAAGGACATTTCTAAGTGACCCCAAACTTTTGAACAGTAGTGTGTTTTTTAGTTGTACATTTGCAAAAATTCTAAAAACATGTTTTCGCTTTGTCATTATGGGGTATTGTGTGTAGATTGCTGAGGATTTAAAAAAAACTCATGGCTTGGTTTTTGCTCTGACATGCACTGTCAACTGTGGGACCTTGTATAGACAAGTGTGTGCCTTTCCAAATCATGTCCAATCAATTTAATTTACCACATGTGGACTCCAATCAAGTTGTAGAAACATCTCAAGGATGATCAACAGAAACAGGATGCACCTGAGCTCAATTTTCTGGTCTCATAGCAAAGGGTCTGAATACTTATATAAATAAGGTATTTCTGTTTTTTATTTTTAATACATTTGTAAAAAGAATCTAAACCTGTTTTCGCTTTGTCATTATGGGTTATTGTGTGTTGACTGCTGAGTAGTTTTAATTTTTGAATAAAGCTGTAATGTAACAGAATGTGGAACTAGTGAAAGGGTCTGAATACTTTCTGAAGACACTGTGTATCATTTAGATTTTTTATTGATGATATCCCATCTTTTTTCCTTCCTTTTTTTTAGAGCGATGTTGAATCTCATGAAAAACAATGGCCATCTGGTTGAGATGGACAGACTAGTGTCTCGGTCCTGGATGTGTCTGCTGACCATAGAGGACTTGGTGGAATGCAGCGTACTCATCAACGTGGAACTGCTGGACCTGCTCCAAGTCTTCACTCTGAAGGCCCCTCAAGATGTCACCTATAGCAACAAGCAGGTGAGCTGGACACTAGTTTCCCCCCTGACTACAGTGCCTACAGAAAGTATTCACACCCCTTGATTTACTCCACATTTTGTTGTGTTGCGAAGTGGGATTAAAATGGATTTACTTTACTTGTTAACGATCTACACAAAATATTCTAACATTTTGTATAAAAAAATATATTAAAGTATTAAACCCCAAGAGTCAATACATGTTGGCAGCAATTACAACTGTGAGTCTTTCTGGGAGTTTTTCACACCTGGATTGTGCAACATTTGCCCATTTATTCTTTTCAAATCTCTTCAAGCTCTGTCAAATGTGTTGTTGATCATTGCTAGACGACCATTTTCTGGTCTTGCCATTGATTTTAAAGTAGATTTAAGTCAAAACTGTAACTTGGCCACTCCGGAACATTCACTGTCTTCTTGGTAAGCAACTCCAGTGTAGATTTGGCCTTGTGTTTTAGGTTGTTGTCCTGCTGAAAGGTGAATTCATCTACCAGTGTCTGGTGGAAAGTAGACTGAACAAGTTTTTAATCTAGGATGCTTACCTCCATTCCATTTCAGCGGATTATTTCAACTGATTGGTTATGTGTCTTGTTAAGCAAATTATTACTCTCATTTATTTAGGCTTGCCATAACAAAAAGGTTGTACTTATTGACTCAAGATATTTCAGCTTTGTATTTTTAATTAATTAGTGAAACATTTGAAAAACATAATTCCACTTTGATATTATGGGGTATTCTGTTTAGGCCAGTGACAATCTGAATGTAATCATAATTTAAATTCAGGCTGTAACACAACAAAACGTGGAAAAAGTCAAGTCAGGTGTAAATACTTTCTTAAGGCACAGTATGCAAAGCGCATTGAGCTACTGGTAAGTGTGCCATATAGCTAAATCCAATCAGTTGTTTTTATAACTAGTTGAAGAAGTAATACCCTGTAGGAGTGGGCTATGGTAGTTTAGCGGTCTTAGCCGCTGCCTCCAGAACAGAGGAGTGTATATATAGGAGTACATATCATTACTCCTGCAGCATGGGTTTGAATCCGGCCCACAGCTTTTTCAGCATACTCTCTCCTCTATCTCTATCCAATAAACCCAGAATGTTTAAAAAAATATTATAGAGCATTGAAAGTTTCAAATCAACTTGTTTTTTAACAATGTGTTTTTTTTCTGGCCTGCAGTATGTGTCGGACACTCTCTCACATATTCAAAGCAATCTCATTGAGGAGAAATACAGGTGACTGACTTACTGTAACTCATTTGGTTCACTCGTTTCCTTTTGATCTTTGATGATAGTTATTGTACAACATCCACTGTTTTTTGTGGTTGCAGTTGTTTTAGTGAGGCGTATGGCAGAGAGTGCTTGGCAACGGCAGTGAAGCTTTTTGAGAAGATCTGCAAAGGAGTCCGATCCACTTCAACCTACACGCAGAACTTCACAGACATCCCTGTGGCATGCATGAACATGGTTGTCTCAATATCTGAGTTTGCCCGGGCCTTTGAGTCACAGGTATGTGGAGTTCAAGTAGAAAATGTCTGATGACTCATTTAGACTTTGCCCAAGATAAGCGGTTGGCCAACAGTATGTATGTACTGACTCTCTAGATAACAAGGTTATTTATTGAACAGAAAATACATTAAGAAAGACGTCTTTGAATCTGACCACTATCTTGTATTTCAGGGAATTTTCAGGGATGTCACAATACTATATTATCATAATACATAGGTGCCGATACGATATGTATCATGATTCTTTATTGCGATTCTATGTTACAAACATATTGCTCACTATATGTCTGCTGCAGAGCGATAAGAGAGAGCATGAGAAAAATGACTTGATCAAGTCGGGGAAATAATAGTTTCAAAACATGTTGGTTCACTATTTAAAAAGAAGATGGAGAACAAGCTCTAAAAGGAGAAATACCAGAGTTTTGGTGCAGGTACAGCTGACTAGTTCAGACCATAGAAAAATATTTACTAGAACGGACATTCCCATTTAAGTCAATTTTCTGTCATGGGTGGACCGGTGGCCATATTGAGTGTACCCATGAGTGGTCCAGACAAATTGCTGTGGTTTGAGGGTCTTTGTCCATTCTAGTAGTTGTATTTCTATGGTTGAGACATTTCCGAAAAAGGATGGAAATAACTTATCATTCCTTTCAAGGCAACTAAGGATGTGGAAAGAGAGCATATGCATGCCAAGGAGCTGGATCTGCTATCCGAGGCGATGGTGATCGTCAGATCCTGGATCGGCACAACCTTCAGAGACCGGTTGCTAGCCAGGAGTGTGACCACCTTGTACCTCAGTGTAAATGTCACCACAGAGATAGAGGTGAGAAAATATTCATTTTTGTTGTGCAAATCGTGACCTTGATTTTTATTTTTTCATGTGTAGTTCTATATTGTTTGTTTTTTTACTGACTGCTCTTTTTTTATTTGCCAGATGTGGAACAACATAATCTCTCTCAAGTTCGCCAATGACGATTTCACAAAAGAATGGAGACAAACGTTCACTAGGGACTTGGAGGGCAAACTGAAACAGGTATGAAACTTCCACACATACAGTAGAATTGAGACCAGACT
The DNA here is from genome assembly GCF_045791955.1 of Oncorhynchus clarkii lewisi. Lineage (NCBI taxonomy): Eukaryota > Metazoa > Chordata > Actinopteri > Salmoniformes > Salmonidae > Oncorhynchus > Oncorhynchus clarkii. The sequence goes on along the minus strand of NC_092159.1, from coordinate 57,885,780 downwards.
GAAATATCCATTGGTGAAATGACTGAAATACCTTTTCTGCACTTCTAGGAGTCTCCTCTGGATCAGATAGAGATATACTGTTCCAAGATTGAGGTCCTGAATGAATCTCACCCTCACGTAGCCAAGACTATCGAGAAATGTGCTCTAGAAGCTGTCACCTCACTGTGCCAGGTAAGTAGACTGGTTACACTTGACTTAAATACAGATTCAATATACAGTACCAGTCAAGTTTGGACAAAACTACTCATTCCAGGGTCTTTCTTTATTTGCAATATTTTCTACAGTGTAGAATAATAGTGAAGACATCAAAACTATGAAATAACACATGGAATCATGTATTAACCATAAACGTGTCAAACAAATCAAAATATTTTGGGGATTCTTCAAAGTAGCAACCCTTTGCCTTGATGACAGCTTTGCACACTCTTGGCATTCTCTCAACCAGCTTCATGAGGTAGTCACCTGGAATGCATTTCAATTAACAGGTGTGCCTTGATAAAAGTTAATTTGTGGAATTTCTTTCCTTAATGCGTTTAAGCCAATCAGTTGTGTTGTGACAAGGTAGGGGGGTATATAGAAGATAGCCCTATTTGGTCAAATTCCAAGTCCATATTTGACAAGAACTGCTCAAATAAGCAAAGAGAAATGACAGTCCATCATTACTTTAAGACACAAAGGTCAGTCAATCCGGAAAACCATCAAGCGCTATGATGAAACTGGCTCTCATGAGGACCGCCACAGGAAAGGAAGACCCAGAGTTACCTCTGCTGCAGAGGACAAGTTCATTACAGTTAACTGCACCTCCGATTGCAACCCAAATAAATGCTTCACATAGTTCCAGTAACAGACACATCTCAACACCAACTGTTCAGAGGAGACTGCGGGAATCAGGCCTTCATGATAGAATTGTTGCAAAGAAACCACTACTAAAGGACACCAGTAAGAAGAACAGACTTGCTTGGTCCAAGAAACACGAGCAATGGACATTAGACTGGTGGAAATCTGTCCTTCGGTCTGATGAGTCCAAATTTGAGATTTTTGGTTCCAACCGCCGTGTCTTTTTGAGACGCAGAGTAGGTGAATGTTTGATCTCCGCATGTGTGGTTACCACCATGAGCATGGAGGTGGAGGTGTGGGGGTGCTTTGCTGGTGACACTGTCTGTGATTTATTTAGAATTCAAGGCACACTTAACCAGCATGGCTACCACAGCATTCTGCAGCGATCATTTGTTTTTCAACTGCTGGTTTCAAAAGCTGGTTGAGAGAATGTCAAGAGTGTGCAAAGCTGTCATCAAGGCAAAGGGTGGCTACTTTGAAGAATCTCTACTTTAAAATATATTTTGATTTGTTTAACACTTTTTTTGGTTACTACATGATTCTATATGTTATTTCATAGTTTTGATGTCTTCACTATTATTTTACAATGTAAGAAAAATGAATGAGTAGGTGTGTCCAAACTTTTTATCTTTTATAAGCAGGTATGAGCCCATATTAAACTCATCCGCTTCTGAATTAAATGGAAAATAAACCTTGATGAAGAAGTTGGCTAAGACATAAACCTAATCTCTTATTTTAGTAATTCATATCCTGTACAAATCTCAATCTCTTCAATGTTTTTTTTCTTCTCACACAGAGCAAGTCCGAGGGTAAACTCTTTGACCGGTTGAAGATCAACTATAAGTTTGGCAAACTCATCTCAACCATCATCCAGAAGTCCTGGCCGAGAGATGAGCGTGGTGATTACCACGAAGACGACGACGTGGTCTTTCAACACCTGCTCTCCTGGACAGCCGCCAAGAACATCTTCCAGCTACACGGTACTTCCATCAGTCTATTTACTGTTCTTTAATCAGTCTATTTACTGTACTTCCATCAGTCTATTTACTGTTCTTCCATCAGTCTATTTACTGTTCTTCCATCTTTCTATTTACTGTTCTTCCATCAGTCTATTTACTGTTCTTCCATCTGTCTATTTACTGTTCTTCCATCAGTCTATTTACTGTTCTTCCATCTTTCTATGTACTGTTCTTCCATCAGTCTATTTACTGTTCTTCCATCTTTCTATTTATTATTCTTCCATCAGTCTATTTACTGTTCTTTAATCAGTCTATTTACTGTTCTTCCATCAGTCTATTTACTGTTCTTCCATCTGTCTATTTACTGTTCTTCCATCAGTCTATTTACTGTTCTTCCATCAGTCTATTTACTGTTCTTCCATCAGTCTATTTACTGTTCTTCCATCAGTCTATTTACTGTTCTTCCATCAGTCTATTTACTGTTCTTCCATCAGTCTATTTACTGTACTTCCATCAGTCTATTTACTGTTCTTCCATCAGTCTATTTACTGTTCTTCCATCAGTCTATTTACTGTTCTTCCATCAGTCTATTTACTGTTCTTCCATCAGTCTATTTACTGTTCTTCCATCTGTCTATTTACTGTTCTTCCATCAGTCTATTTACTGTTCTTCCATCAGTCTATTTACTGTTCTTTAATCAGTCTATTTACTGTTCTTCCATCAGTCTATTTACTGTTCTTCCATCAGTCTATTTACTGTTCTTCTATCAGTCTATTTACTGTTCTTCCATCAGTCTATTTACTGTTCTTCCATCAGTCTATTTACTGTTCTTCCATCAGTCTATTTACTGTTCTTCCATCAGTCTATTTACTGTTCTTCCATCAGTCTATTTACTGTTCTTCCATCAGTCTATTTACTGTTCTTCCATCTGTCTATTTACTGTTCTTCCATCAGTCTATTTACTGTTCTTCCATCAGTCTATTTACTGTTCTTCCATCAGTCTATTTACTGTTCTTCCATCAGTCTATTTACTGTTCTTTAATCAGTCTATTTACTGTTCTTCCATCAGTCTATTTACTGTTCTTCCATCAGTCTATTTACTGTTCTTCCATCAGTCTATTTACTGTTCTTCCATCAGTCTATTTACTGTTCTTCCATCAGTCTATTTACTGTTCTTCCATCAGTCTATTTACTGTTCTTCTATCAGTCTATTTACTGTTCTTTAATCAGTCTATTTACTGTTCTTCCATCAGTCTATTTACTGTTCTTCCATCAGTCTATTTACTGTTCTTCCATCTGTCTATTTACTGTTCTTCCATCAGTCTATTTACTGTTCTTTAATCAGTCTATTTACTGTTCTTCCATCAGTCTATTTACTGTTCTTTAATCAGTCTATTTACTGTTCTTCCATCAGTCTATTTACTGTTCTTCCATCAGTCTATTTACTGTTCTTTACTGTTCTTCCATCAGTCTATTTACTGTTCTTTAATCAGTCTATTTACTGTTCTTCCATCAGTCTATTTACTGTTCTTCCATCAGTCTATTTACTGTACTTCCATCAGTCTATTTACTGTTCTTTAATCAGTCTATTTACTGTTCTTCCATCTGTCTATTTACTGTTCTTTAATCAGTCTATTTACTGTTCTTTAATCAGTCTATTTACTGTTCTTCCATCAGTCTATTTACTGTTCTTTAATCAGTCTATTTACTGTACTTCCATCAGTCTATTTACTGTTCTTTAATCAGTCTATTTACTGTTCTTCCATCTGTCTATTTACTGTTCTTCTATCAGTCTATTTACTGTTCTTTAATCAGTCTATTTACTGTTCTTCCATCTGTCTATTTACTGTTCTTCCATCAGTCTATTTACTGTTCTTCCATCAGTCTATTTACTGTACTTCCATCAGTCTATTTACTGTACTTCCATCAGTCTATTTACTGTTCTTCCATCAGTCTATTTACTGTTCTTCCATCAGTCTATTTACTGTTCTTCCATCAGTCTATTTACTGTACTTCCATCAGTCTATTTACTGTTCTTTAATCAGTCTATTTACTGTTCTTTAATAAGTCTATTTACTGTTCTTCCATCAGTCTATTTACTGTTCTTCCATCAGTCTATTTACTGTTCTTCCATCAGTCTATTTACTGTTCTTTAATCAGTCTATTTACTGTTCTTCCATCAGTCTATTTACTGTTCTTCCATCAGTCTATTTACTGTTCTTCCATCTGTCTATTTATTATTCTTCCATCAGTCTATTTACTGTTCTTCCATCTGTCTATTTACTGTTCTTCCATCTGTCTATTTACTGTTCTTCCATCAGTCTATTTACTGTTCTTCCATCAGTCTATTTACTGTTCTTCCATCAGTCTATTTACTGTACTTCCATCAGTCTATTTACTGTTCTTTAATCAGCCTATTTACCTGTTTTAGTGTATGGTCTGATTTCTTGATGATTTTGGCTGCCGTATGGTCCTGAAAGACTCTCTTCTGGCCGTCTTTGGCCATCACTGTGTCCCAACTCTGGTGATGTTTTTGGAGTTCAATTGTATGTGGTGTTTAATAGTTTTTGTGATCTCAGTGAGACTTTTCTGTTTTCACATTGAGAGTCCTGTAACTGTCTCAAGCATTTAACCCATCTTGTTTCAGTATCCAGCTGCTTTTACCCCGTATTGTAATGTAAATCATATGTGGTTTTAGGTGCAGATGAAAAGCTGATTGAGCAGCTCTCTGAAGAAGCCAGGGACAGGATGGCCATAGCTATCTCATCCTTCACTGCCATCTCCAACCAGCTGGTCCACGGAAACATCCGGATCAAACTGCTCAACTCCGTCTTGGAGAAGAGGGATACTTTCACAGAGCTGCTGAAAATCGGTAATGAAAGGTTGTGTTTTTTAGGGTGGAAAACGTCCAGTTCATGTCCATCTTTTCAGAAATCCTGGTTGGAAGATTCTTTCCTCTGAGAATTCCTCAACCGGGATTCAAAAATAAATAAAAAATAAACTTTTGGAACATTTCCATAATTTTGCAACCCAAGTTCTTTGTTCATATGAAAGGATTTCATAATGTTGATAAAGGCTGTCTTCTTTTATTAGTCTTAGTGCTGTTTGCTTATGAAATGTGTGTTTTTGATCTAAATGCAGACTGTCTTTCGGAGAATGAGCGCTACAAGGACAGCGCCCCCATGAAAAGGCTGCTAATGTGTAGGCAGGAGGAGGTGAAAGCTGTCTACCATGAGAAGGAGCTGGTGGAAGTCCTGCTTACCATGAGCCGCAAACTACAGGAACATGTCGTAGGTAGGTGTGTTTGTGTGTGTGTGTGTATTCAGTCAAAGGCCCAGAGAAGTCAAATGGGTGAATGAAAGTAAAATCTTTCCAGGGAAGGTTGCGTTTGGCCAGTCTGATCAGTGGTCCTAATCGTTTTCATGCTTTATCCCTCTGTTGCAGTTCAATTTGAAGGCTTGGAAGCAAGACTACAGACCAACATCGAAGCAATGACCCTTGACCAATTCATGGAGGTCCATCCATTTGACCAACTCTCTTCTCCAACGGCCGGTGTAGTCACCTTCTTCGAACTTGAGGACGACGTGAGAGAGATGGCAGAGGTTCTGCACATATTTAAAGACAGCTACATCTTCAAGTTGTGCTGGGAGAAACAGGCCCGAGACCTTGCCAGAAGAGATGCATATGATGAAGACTATGACCCTGAGGAATCGGTTGACTACTTTGTAGGACCAGTCGAGATACACAGCGATATTTTTCTTCCTTGCTACGCGAAGTACGATAAGATCTACAAATGCCTGAAGAACGGCAGCCTTCGGCTCGAAGAGGTCGATACTCTCTTCAAGGCCTACAGGGGCAAGTACGAAGAGCTGGCGCAGGACTTGGATATCATGTGCAGAAACGACAAGTCGGATAACAAACAGTGGATCCAGAGAAGGGTGCACCAGATTGAGCAGTACCACGAGCTTCACCTGGCTGTGGAGTCTGCTCAGGTCATCATGTTGGTCAAGCAGACGCTCAACCTTCAAGGCAACTTCCAAGTCCTGCAGACACTGCTAGAAGTTGTGAGTTGGTGTGAATTGCCATTTCATTTATTTATCACAGGTTTAAAACAAATGTCATCCTGTTTTGTGCACATTCACTGACGTTGCTAGCTAGCTAGTTACCTTGGTAATAAACTTATTCTAGCCAACCAACTGTCCTAAGCTACCGCTCAAACATAGAAAATGTTAGCAAGTTTGCTTTTGCCACTAGGCAACATTGTATCAGCTTTCTAGCCACCACTGTCCTGGCCACCACTGCTGAAAATGACAGTGCTCGTTAAAAGTTGGTTTTACAAATGAATGCGAGCTAGCTAACAAACTGCATCGCGCGGATGTCGCGCTACACTTGAATTTAAAAAGGTAATTTACATTTGAGCTGACACCCGTGGCGTTTTTCTGCATGGAACTAAACTGTGTATTAAACCTTTCAGCCAATCAGAAACAAGTATTCAGCCAAGTACTGGTAGGTCAAACAATACTCAAACAAATTCTGTATATCTCTGTTGTCAGACGCATGAGGACTTTAAGAGGGAGCACCTGGATCGTATTGACAATGACCTGATGCAGACAAAGCTGGTTCTGGTGGACATCACAGAGCCCCGCAGACTGTGTCTCCAGGAGCTCGGCCTCAGGAAAAACTTTGTCATCTGGGTTAAAGAGGCTCTTGAAGGTACACGGGGTGATCATCTTTACCTTCAAGAGAGTAACCTGTCAGTAATCAGTCACTAACTATATCTATTGAAAATAGACAGTCATGTTTTGTGTAGTTATATTTCATGTGATTATCATGAGGTCTCATGTTATTTGTTATACTGTATCTGAACTGCTTGTCTGCACAATTACCCATTGTGGGATAAATGTAGTGCTATTGGATTAATCAGTATGTTGTGCTCTATTCCAGATATCAACGAGCTTAAAGTGTTTGTTGACCTGGCTTCCATCTCTGCTGGAGAGAATGACCTCGACGTGGACCGCGTGGCCTGCTTCCATGATGCTGTCCTGGGTTACTCTCCGATGCTGTACGAATTGAAGCCAGACTCCGGTTTCCAGGCCTTCAAGGAGGTGCTGAAGAAGCTGTGGAGGGCATTGGACAATGACAACAACCTCCCAAAGAAGCTGGTGAGGACGTTTTAGGATATTTAACTTACTTTCAACCTACCTTAAATAAGCCAAAAGTTCAAAAAGATAACTATCCCTTTAAACGTGGAAAACTACCTGAATGTGAATGTCCTTATTGCAGCGTGACACAGCACGCCACCTGGAGTGGTTGAAGACTGTGAAGGACAGCCATGGATCTGTGGAACTATCCTCTCTCTCCTTAGCATCAGCCATCAACAGTAAAGGAATCTACATCATCAGTGCCCAGAACCAAAAGAAGGTAGGCCTGAACATCAATCCATAGAATATACAGTTGTTAGTTTCAACCATCTTTAGAATTATCATCTGTTACTCATGTTCATTTTAGCCAGAACTTTGTTCCAACTGCTTACCGACACTTTGAAGTTCGGTTAAAACGTTTACCACTCCAGTGTGTAGAATGATACTTCAGTGGAGTAGAATATTTGTTCTACAGTGCCATGCTTCAGCATCATTTTTGTCTTTTTGTCCTTCCAGTTGAGCCTGGACACGGCCCTGAAACTGCAGATCCCAGAGGAGCACGACGAGGGCCATGAGATGCGCCGTTACTCCCTGGAGGACCTGAGGGAACTGCAGAACAAACTCATGCTCATGTCTGGGAAAGGGGACCAGGGCCAGTGTGAGGTGGACCAGTTTGCAGAGGTACTGTAGTATTTTTCTTTCTTTAATTTAAACTTTTATTTAACCATGCATGTCAGTTAAGGTTGAAGCCTCTTCTTCAGGGTGAGCTTGGTAGTCATATAGTTATAGAAGAGAGGAGCATTTGGTATGGGATGTTCTAAACAAGGATTCACTTTGTGTTCTTTTCCTCAGGTTTTCGCCAGTGTCCAGAGGCTAGCTGTGGCATTCATTGCCCTGTTCACGGCAGGGAACCCCCTGTTCAGACACTGGGAGGCCAACATCAACTGTAGTTCCCTCAGCCAAGACACCGGCATCATCATGGACTTCAACCTTGGCAGCGTTGTCAGTGTGATTATGGTGGAGGGCAGCATCGTGGAGCAGCTTCCTGAGCTGTGCAGGAAGATGGAGAAGTGTCTGAAGTACTGGAACGACTTCATGGACAAACAGAGATCCCACAATTACTACCTGAACTACTACACCGCCGAGCAGATTGTGTACCTGTGCAGTAAGCTGACTCAGCAGAATGTGTCGAATTTGGAGGACCAAGTTCTCATGATGCTCTCCTTTGTCAAACCCAACTGCACAGCTTCTGATCTTAGGCAAACCTGGCACACACTGCAATACGAGATCCTCACTAACCCACCTGTGCAAAATGAGGACATTGACTTCCAGACTTTTGTTGAGGTGCCGAGCGGTGTACAGGGAGGTCTGGATTTCATTGGAGAGTTGAATCTCTCTTCAGACAATCTTCCAAGTCTTGTGGAGCACATTAGCGGCTCAGGAAAGTTGGACTTGATGTGGAACGCCTACATGAGAGACATGAATTCTTTCCTCCCAGACACTCTCGACGTCCGAAGCTTAGGAAAACTGCTAGAAATTCTGGCCAACATAGGTGATGAGAATGAAGGAGACATGACTGATGAGAAGAAATACAAAAGCATTGAAAGATTGATGCCCAAGGGCCTGGCTATCGGAAGTCCAAACCTCATAGTTTCCCCACACGACGAGATCCTGACGTCTTGCATCTCCATTTACATGAGCAGCAAACACGAGCCGCTGCCCACATGCGATGAGGTCCTACTGTGCAACTCCTCCACGCCTTACGAGCAGGTGGAGCTGTTCCTCAGACGCTGCCTCACTGCCGGCTACAGAGGAGAGAAGATTTACACCATGCTCTACGGCGATCAGCTTAGCTACGAAGTCAGCTCCAAGGTGGAGCGCTTTTTCCAGCGAATTAAAATGCAGAGCAGGAAGGACTACAGGCTCGTGATCATCTGCAGCTCGGACAGAGAGCATGCCTACCTTCCCTCAGCCTTCAGCCAGTACAGGTTACACATGGTGCCCCAGGAACCCCTGAGCAGCATCCAGAGGTACCTCAACAAACACTACACGGTCCCGTCAGATCAGAGCAGTGCTGCTGCTGTGTTCAAGGACAGGATGTTTGTTGGAGTTGTGTCGTCCAGTAGAGCTGGAGTTGGTGAGTATATTTGGCCTTCAGTTTATGTAAACTCCTGTGTTGATCATTGAATTGGTGGTTTGATATATCCTACTTATCCGCTGGATTTATGCTTAAAATAATGACATGATCTTCACACTTTCAGGTAAGTCCCTTTACATCAAGAGGCTGTATGAAAAACTGAAACACTCCACCAAGAAGCCGTCACTGCTGAAATGCATCCGCTTGATCGAGCCAAGGGTTGATGAGAATGTTATTCTTCAGTCTCTGCTGAATACCCCCAAGTCGAAAGAGCTCATCATCTTCCACTTCGATGTCACATCTTCGGTAAATATACTGTAGCCTATTGGTCATTATAATATGTGTAGTGATAGTTTAACTATTTTTTGATAGAATGTTTACCAATTAGATTAATTTAGTGATATTTTGATTAAATTATTTTTTAAACATGTTTTATCAACAGGTGCGGAAAGGCCTCTATGAGTTTCTCTTTAAACTGTTGGTCTTGGGATATTTGATGGATTCTGAGGGAAGGATGTGGAAATGCAGCAACAAACAGCTTTATGTCATTGAGATCCTACAGTCAACAGTAAACTTGCCCAGAAATGGCCCAAGAACGGTAAATATTTAGTCTCTTGGTGTTAAATCCCATACATTTTCATTGTGATAAGAGAAAAAGAACACTCACACTTTCGTTCCTCACACTTTATTTATATACAGAATGCACGTGCCAACTCCACATTCCTGGATGTGTTCCCAAATGTCTTTTGCCGCCCACCAAAAGAGGTTCTAGATCTGGAAATGAGGATGCGGGAGGACCCCTCCTTTGTAAAGCTTGAAGACCCATTCATGGATGACAAAGAGTTCAGGAGTGAAGCATACCAACGACCCTACCAGTATCTGACCCGTTTCCATAATCAAATCGACCTGGACACCTTCATGTACAATGGGGTGGAAGGCACTTATGTAGAATGTCTACAGATGCTCTTTATGTTCTGTGGCATAATGGACCCATCGTGGGCCGAGTTAAGGAATTTCGCATGGTTCCTAAACCTTCAACTACGAGACTGTGAGACGTCAGTCTTTTGTGATGCCTCTTTCACCGGGGACACCCTCCAGGGATTCAAGAACTTTGTGGTGGACTTCATGATACTGATGGCCAAGGACTTTGCCACACCGTCCCTCAGCATCTCTGACCAGAGCCCCGGGAGGCAGCAAATGGACCTGACTGGGGTCAGCGATGAAGACTTGGCACCCTTCCGGATCAGGAAGAGATGGGAGTCAGAACCACATCCATACATCTTCTTCAACGATGACCATGTGTCCATGACCTTCATTGGCTTCCATCTTCAGCCCAACGAACAGAACTCTGTTGACGCCATCGATCCATCCACAAGAAGGGTGATCAAAAGAGACATCATGACCAGAGAGCTGTATGAGGGTCTAAAGCTACAGAGAGTCCCTTTCAATATCGACTTTGACCAACTGCCCAGAGGGGAGAAGATTGAACGCCTTTGCAATGTTTTGGGAATCCAGTGGCCTCTTGATCCTGATGAAACATATGAGCTCACCACTGACAATATACTGAAGATGCTGGCCATCCACATGCGTTTCAGGTGTGGCATCCCAGTCATCATCATGGGGGAGACAGGCTGTGGGAAGACAAGGCTCATTAAATTCCTATGTGAGCTTAGGAGGAGCGGAGTGGCCACGGAGAACATGAAGCTAGTCAAAGTTCATGGTGGGACCAGCTCAGACATGATCTACACCAAAATCCGGGAAGCAGAAGCCATTGCGTTCACCAACAAACAAGACTACAGCTTTGACTCTGTCCTCTTCTTTGACGAAGCCAACACCACGGAAGCCATCAGCAGTATCAAGGAAGTCCTCTGTGATAATACAGTGGAGGGAGAGTGTTTGGTGCCCCATTGCGGCTTGCAGATCATCGCCGCATGCAACCCTTACAGAAAACACACTGATGAGATGATTCAGAGGTTGGAATCTGCTGGACTGGGATATCGAGTCCGAGCTGAAGAGACTGATGAGAAGCTGGGCTCCATCCCTCTCCGCCAGTTGGTGTACAGAGTCCAGGCCTTGCCCCCCAGCATGATACCTCTGGTGTGGGACTTTGGCCAGCTCAATGATCACACTGAAAAAATGTACATCCAGCAGATTGTCCAGAGGGTGGTTGAGACCAACACAATTGATATAGTATACACCAGGTTGATCGCGGATGTCCTGTCTGCTTCGCAGAGGTACATGCGGACAAGGAAAGACGAATGTAGCTTCGTAAGTCTGAGGGATGTAGAACGTTGCATGCAAGCCTTTGTGTGGTTCTACAAAAACCATGCGATGCTGCTTGCTGAGCTAAATCAGTATCAGAGAAATCAAAACGCAGAGAGGAGTGAGAGGAACCAGAGGGAGCCAGAAGCAAGAGACCCAGTCTTGTGGTCTGTAGTGATGGCTCTGGGAATATGCTACCATGCCTGTTTGGAAAACAAGGACAAGTACAGACAGAGAATCTGCAAATACCTCACTGAAACCTACACCCCATTCAAAGTGATGCAAGAGATCTCCCTCATGCAGGATCTCCTTCTGAGCGGAGTGCCCTTGGGCGAAACTATTGCACGAAACAACGCGTTGAAAGAGAATGTCTTCATGATGGTGGTCTGTATAGAGCTGAGAATCCCCCTCTTCTTGGTGGGGAAACCTGGGAGTTCAAAATCTCTGTCTAAAACCTTGGTGGCAGACGCCATGCAGGGCCAAGCCGCACACTCTGACCTCTACAAAAGGCTTAAGCAGATTCACCTGGTGTCCTTCCAGTGCAGCCCTCACTCCACACCGGAGGGTATCATCAACACATTCAAGCAATGTGGTCGCTTCCAGGAGGGGAAGAACCTGAACGAGTATATATCTGTGGTGGTGCTGGATGAGATTGGCTTGGCTGAGGATTCTCCCAAAATGCCCCTGAAAACCCTCCATCCTCTGCTAGAAGAGGGATGCATCGATGATGAGCCGCTACCGCACAAAAAGGTTGGATTCATCGGCATCTCCAACTGGGCTTTGGATCCTGCGAAGATGAATAGAGGCATTTTCGTCTCACGTTGTGACCCCGACGAGAAAGAGCTGATTGAGAGCGCTAAAGGCATATGCTCGTCTGACACAATGATTTTGGAGAAGGTCAGGGATTTCTTCCAACCCTTTGCCAGGGCCTACCTAAACATCTGCCGTAAACAAGGGAAAGGTTTCTTTGGTTTGCGTGACTACTACAGCTTGATCAAGATGGTTTTCGCAGTGACCAAGGCTTCCGAACAGAGGCCTAGTGCAGAGAAGATTGTGAAGGCGGTCCTCAGGAACTTCAGTGGCAGGGACGACGTGGATGCAGTCACAGTCTTCACCCAAAGGCTCCAGAAGATACAGATCAACCTGAACCTGGAGAGCATCAGCACCATCGATCTTGTCAGACAAAACATTTCTGCGATTGGCCAGGAGGATGAGTGCCGCTACTTGCTAGTTCTGACCAAGAACTATGCAGCACTACAGATCCTGCAGCAGACTTTCTTCTCCGAGAGCTGCCAGCCAGAGATTATCTTCGGGTCTAGCTTCCCCAAGGACCAAGAGTACACCCAGATCTGCCGCAACATCAACCGAGTCAAGATCTGCATGGAAACCGGTCGAACCGTCGTGCTCCTGAACTTGCAGAACCTCTACGAAAGTCTCTACGATGCTCTAAACCAGTACTACGTCTGCTTGGGAGGACAGAAGTACGTTGACCTGGGACTGGGGACACATCGTGTGAAATGCAGAGTACACAAAGACTTCAGGCTCATTGTCATTGAGGAGAAAGAGGTGGTCTACAAACAGTTTCCAATCCCTCTCATCAACAGGCTTGAGAAGCACTATCTGGACATCCATACAGTTCTCAAGGAGGAACAAAGAGAAGTTGTTGTGGAGTTGGAGAAATGGGTTGGGCAGTTTGTGGCCCTCAATAACCAACACACCATGGCCCCCCAGACATACAAGTACCTACCTCCTGACGTTTTCATTGGCTACCATTCCGACACGTGTGCTTCGGTGGTCCTCCAAATGACAGAGAAGCAAAGGGGAGAGACAGACATTTCCGACCCCCAAAGAAGAGTCCTGGACGAGGCCAAACTGATCCTTCTGAACTGTGCCACTCCAGACTCGGTGGTTCGGCTGGACTGCACTGTTCTCCCCAGGGTGGAGAGTGAACATCTGGCCAGGATCTACTTTGAGGACCAGAAGCACAGCTCTTTGGCCGACTTCATCTTCTCTCACACTCAACAGGACGAGCAGTGCCATTCCTCCTTCACAGAGGTAACAATTTGTTATATATATTTTTTTTTAAATTACCACAATCAAATGTAGGCTTTCAATATTCCAATAATTCTTAGTTTTTTCAGAAATCTTGATTGGGGGATTCCTGTTATCAGGAGGGAATTCTCCAACCAGGATATCTGAAAACTCTGGCAACTTTAGGACATGACATTATATAACTCTTATTAAACGTTTGTTTATATAGTCCTATTTTTTTTTTTTTTTTACTTTCCAAGGTGACTACCTTTTCCAGACTTTTAACAGCATCAGATGTTGGGCCACTGGAAGAGGTCGTGAACAATGTCGAGCTTCTCTCTCTTCAGCAGTTTGACACTGAGCACTCCTTCCTCAAGAAGATCAGGTTTGACACCTTTTAGTTCATCCTCATCATGCTTAACTGATTGTCCATTAGCCGTTGAGTTGAAACCTTTTGGTCAGGTTAAAAACATTGCTCTCTTCTTAGTCATTTCCTCACATCTGGAAATGGGAGAGAGAATACATCTGGCAACAAAATCCTGATCATTCAGTCAGATTTTGATGAAGCGTCGCACAGTGCAAATCTCATTGCCTCCGCCAAGTAAGTGAAGTCTGGAATACATGTCATTAAATAAATACATTTTAAAAAACGAAATCTGATTATGATTTATCTAATTTATCTAATTCATTTCAGATATTCTGCCATCAATGAAATCAACAAATCAAGACAAGTGGAGATGGGAGGCAAGGTCTTTGTCTACTTCATTACTAAATTGCCAAGAATGGAAGGAGGGACATCCTATGTCGGATTTCATGGAGGTGAAGTTATCATTGGTTCAAACATTTTACAACTTTAGAATATGTTGAAATGAGATACGTGCTCAAAAGATAATCTGAGATTGAAAACTTTTGTAAAAAAACAATTTATGAAGTTATTCTTTTTTCGAAATCCAATATAGACCCCTGGAGGTCGGTTCATATTGATGACCTCAGAAGATCGAAAGATATTGTGTCAGATATCAAAGCCTTGAGAAACCTTACCATCAGTCAACTGTTTGAGGAGAAAAAGGATGAGCCTGAAGGTGAATGACCTTTAAGACTCGTATTGATGATCATGACAAAATGTCTTCGTACTGATACACTTCTTCAGAAAAAATGACCTGTTGAAATCGTTAAAAGAGCCTTGTATGTTTATGCACAGCGATGGAGGTAGATGACATGTACACTGAGACAGAGCAACAGGAATTGGAACATGAAGACCAAACAGTGAGTTTTACACCATTACTTACCCGCCAGTGTTGTGATTGTCTGTGATATTTGTCTATTGATTTCTCTTCGCCAGAGGGGCATCCGTTGTCAAAATGGGATTGCCGTTCTGACTTCGTGGCTGTGTTATTTAGTGCAAATGTAATTTCCTGGTTGCTAAAATTCCACACTCAATTTCAGTTTGTGACAAAACAGGCACTGAAATTGCACAAACAGTGTAGAAATCATCAGAGTTTTGGTTGAAAGGTCCTATATGACACGTCTACACTATTTAGCATTATAAACTGAGATACAATCTAATGCTTTAAAAGAGGATGCACTTTTGGATGTTAGACTTTAACATTTTAATATTTAGGTGTTATTATTTGCTACAATATTGTTTTGGCATTCTGTATGATGAACTTCCTCTTGTAAAAATTACAGTAATACTGCAAAAATTCAAACAATCCTGTTTGTAGCACCATTTAAATATCATGTGTACATAACCCATGTTGTTTTACTGTACATAAACCATGTTGTTTTACTGTACATAACCCATGTTGTTTTACTGTACATAAACCATGTTGTTTTACTGTACATAACCCATGTTGTTTAACTGTACATAACCCATGTTGTTTAACTGTACATAACCCATGTTGTTTTACTGTACATAACCCATGTTGTTTTACTGTACATAACCCATGTTGTTTTACTGTACATAACCCATGTTGTTTTACTGTACATAACCCATGTTGTTTTACTGTACATAACCCATGTTGTTTAACTGTACATAACCCATGTTGTTTTACTGTACATAACCCATGTTGTTTTACTGTACATAACCCATGTTGTTTTACTGTACATAACCCATGTTGTTTTACTGTACATAAACCATGTTGTTTTGGAACACCTTCCTCGTGTTTCATGTGTCTTGACCATGTTCCTACTGCAGAGCTGGGGGAGTGTTGTGGACACCACGGCGCTGGTACGTAGCTGTGTGCAGAGCGCAGTGGGCATGCTCAGAGACCAGCTGGAGGGCGGAGTCCGTAGTACCAGGAGAGTGGAGATCCTGCTCACACTCCTGACTGACAACCAACAAATAAGAGGTAGGATAACTACTATAGTACTAATTGTTTATTTTTAGATTTTTAAAGCGACTTGGAGATTCTTCTTGTAGTAATAAGTGCTATATAAAATAAATGTGTTATTATTGCTGTTTAGGCCAATTCTTAATAACTGTTTACCCATTGGCGTGCTAAATCTAAGCAGTAGTGCGTGCTAGCGCCGGAGAAGTTTGAAAACTGAGAGACTCTACAAGCGACCTCCATACTTCTCTGGCATTACCATATCCAAGCTTGCATGGATACAGCACAACACTGGGTCATCATTGACATGCATTCCATTCTCAATGATAATACTCAGACTATGAATGTTCTTGAACAGCTGAATTTCTGAGGACCGTGAAGAGACGTCTTCACTCGTTGCTGTCGACCCATGATGACAACACGCTCAAACTGTCCTCAAATAACTGGGTCATCAAGGAGGCGTCCAACATTGACGCACTGCAGGAAGGAGGGACATTCAGGTGAGTGACCACTATGATTTCAAAACCTCTTATGCCAGTACAAATTCTCATTGTAAATTCAAAGGGACTTTAAAGATAACTTTTTTTTAACTAACTTTTTAAAAGGGACATAAGATATTTTTGATTGGCCAAATAACCATACATTTTGCCTTGTACCATATTGCCCATAAACGGCTCTGCTAAACTGATTTTCTACTTTTTTGTACCAGACACACCCTATGGAAAAGGGTGCAGGCTGTGGTTATTCCCTTCTTGGCCCAGCTGGTCTCTGTCATCGACCGCGACCGCAACCTGGACATTCTGCTGGACTCCAACTCTGGAGAGGCGGTTAAGAAACTCTGGTTGGACATCTTTGGGAACGACAAACTACTCGAGGTTCCCTACACAAAACTGGACCGCAAGTAAGTACTGTACTGTCACAGCAATGGTTATGTTGTTGGACTAGAGAGCATAGAAATAAAATGACAAGAACAGCCATTTCTAATCAAGTTGTTGTTCTACAATGGGTGGACCGGCGGCCATATTGAGTATTACAGTCAAATTACCATGGTCTGAGGGGCTTTGTCCCTTCTAGTAATTATATTTCTGTGTTCAAGACTAGAGATGCTGTCTTCTGTCAGCTCTGATTCTAGAATGTCAGTGAATCAACAACTCCCTATCTCTATATTAACCCCTCCCTTCCTGTCCCAGTTCAGAGTCAAAGACCATCCTGGTCCAGAACTACATTGGGCTGGACAAGAACATCGGCTGTATCATGCCCTTCAGCTGGAGGATCAGGGACTACTTGGATGAACTCTGGGTCCATGCTCTCCAGCATGAAGGTAGTGGGTTATGACAATACCTCATATGTCTAACTTATATGTCAGGGATCATCAGATTCAGCCGAGGGCCCATTTTATTTTTTTGTTGGGGGGCCGGAACATAATTTCAAGTTATTTGTAGACTGCAAGAAGCCCAAACAGATATGTTTAACTAAAACATAATCATTTCAAACCTTGCTTACATTGGTATACAATCACGTCTCTCTCTGTTATGCGTGGGAATACTTTGGAACAGATTTCTTACATTTAAATCACTTGGAGCTGATTTCCTGGTGTTTTTACAGTCTTATGTCCAACAACGAAAATAAAAAAGTATTCTATTTTTTTATCAGAAAACCTTAAGGCCTCCAGTTTGGGAACCCTGTTATGTTGTAACCAGGGGTTGTATTGGAGGATCGTTAATTTATTTAATGAATAGGGCATTACGTTTTGACCAACGTTCAGCATTGTTTTACTGCTAGTTTGGGAACCCTGTAATGTTGTAACCAGGGGTGATATTGGAGGATCGTTAATTTATTTAGTGAATAGGGCATTACGTTTTGACCAACGTTCAGCATTGTTTTACTGCTAGTTTGGGAACCCTGTTATGTTGTAACCAGGGGTTGTATTGGAGGATCGTTAATTTATTTAATGAATAGGGCATTACGTTTTGACCAACGTTCAGCATTGTTTTACTGCTAGTTTGGGAACCCTGTTATGTTGTAACCAGGGGTGATATTGGAGGATCGTTAATTTATTTAATGAATAGGGCATTACGTTTTGACCAACGTTCAGCATTGTTTTACTGCTAGTTTGGGAACCCTGTTATGTTGTAACCAGGGGTTGTATTGGAGGATCGTTAATTTATTTAGTGAATAGGGCATTACGTTTTGACCAACGTTCAGCATTGTTTTACTGCTAGTTTGGGAACCCTGTTATGTTGTAACCAGGGGTTGTATTGGAGGATCGTTAATTTATTTAGTGAATAGGGCATTACGTTTTGACCAACGTTCAGCATTGTTTTACTGCTAGTTTGGCAACCCTGTTATGTTGTAGCCAGGGGTGATATTGGAGGATCGTTAATTTATTTAGTGAATAGGGCATTACGTTTTGACCAACGTTCAGCATCGTTTTACTGCTACATCCCTGGTTGTAGTCTATGTGTTGTGTTCAATAATTCTTCAGTACTAGGTCTCTATCTAGGAATGATGTTATTTTCTCTTCATTTAACCTAGTTATGGTGTTTCTGGGATGTTCAGGTCACACTCAGGGCCAGTTTGAGGAGTTCTTTAGGAAGACCCCACTGGGCCGCTACATCTCAGAGGCAGACCCGGAGATGCAGGCTGAGTTCTTCCACAGGTACCTGCAGGATTTCATCTCCATGACCATGAATGTGACCTGTCAAGAGGATCTGCAGGTAATGAGTTTCATTATTTTACTTTCAACATTTATAAAATTATGTCATTAGTCTGTTTTTATGGATCCCAGCAATCATTGGAAAACATGGATGTCTGTTTCTGACTGGAGAGTCCTGCCTAAATAAAGATTAATTGAATTGTTATTTCAAGGTGTTAATTATTAGTTTGTGTGTGTGTACGCATCCATACATCCTAACCAACCATCCAGCTCCTTTGCGGTGCCTTGACCTGTTGTGTGAACGAGCTGCGGCTGCGTCACGATGACGTCATGGGGAAGGAAGTGACCTCGCTGCCCTGGGTCCACGCTGCCTACCATGAGTTTAAGAACCGCCTGCAGAACCTGTCCAGGATGATCAGCATGGAGCCCCAGTTGGCCCAGGTCCTCCGGGGGAACACACATGCCAGAGAGGGGGATGAACTGGTCAGTATTACTGGGAAGCTCCACTGGGGCGTTGGGAAAACACTATGTTCTATACCAGCTGCACTGGAGTCCTAACTGTGGGCCAGCGCAAGCAGAGCGCGAGGCTTCTAGGTGTGAAGATCTTGAAATTAAAACCAGGAGCAGCACACATTATAATGAGCCGTCCTCCACTCAGCAGCCTCCACCGAAGTCTAGTATAGCAGGCCAGTTCAGCGTTAAAGGGATTCTTCATTTTATTTCAAGCAATGATACATTTGTTTTCTTCCAGTCTTTTGAATGCTGGTAGAGATGAAATGGAGGGTAAATATTTGTGTTTTAGCTCAAGCGTAGGGGAGATGCTTGCTGTAATATCACTCCTTTATGCGGTGTGGCTTGTGTTGTATTGGCACGAATACTTGTGTTCATATAAAACATTTTCAGGAACAAGGATATCTTAAGTAGATTCCTCTGCATTGTGTCATTTTGCATTGACCATAGCCTTGTGTGCCTGGCATCTATGTTCTCCTCTGCCAGGATGCAGAGCCAATGTGATAATGCTATGTCTAGCTACATGAGACTGCGTTACCCCTCAAAGCATGCGTTACCTCCCCAGGTGCTGGACGTGTATGCGGCCGTGGCCTGTGTAGAGTACCTGGAGCCCCAGACTCTGGACACGGACGGCCAGCGGCTGGTCTGGCTCAGACAGGTCAAGAGGCTCCAGGTTCCCATCGAGCTGGTCTGCTCCGAGGAGAATCTGAGACACTATAAGGACAGGAGCGTGGCCATGGTCCACAGAGTTCAGTGAGTTAACAGGGATTCAATCTCAATGACCTGGAACTTGAATGGCAAGGTTGACACAGTGACATTGACATGGCCAGTATATAAACTGACTCTATTTATCAACTGTTATTTTCTGTTTGTTGCATTGTCCCTTTATTTAATTTTGATTTAAAAGAAGTGTAAAGCTGTCCAGTCATCTGAAGGGCAGTTTTGTATTATTTGGTAGCTGCTAAAACTTTAGAACAACAGAATGCCAGTTGTATTTTTTTTGTGACTTGTTTTTTCTGTGGTTTCTGTAGGACTGGGTGGAACCGCGTCGTCACCCTGTCTCTGTTTGTGGAGCACATGTTACTGGGCATCGAGGCGGTGGAGAAGAAGCTGAACCCTCTGGTCTTGGAGCACACCAGAGGGTTGTGCCAGGTCAGTGTGGTCTGGGGTCATATCTATAGGAATGCTGATGTCAATTGAGAATCTCCATCAAAAATGATTTAAATCCAGGATTGGGCTTAATCTGTGTCTGGGAAACCTCCTTTTAGTGTATGTATAGTACTGTATAGTGGCACAGCGGTCAAAGGCACTGCATCTCCGTGCTAGAGGCTTCACTTCACACACCCTGGTTCGAATCCAGGCTGTATCACAACCAGCCGTGATTGGAAGTCCCATAGGGCGGCGCACAATTGGCCCAGGTTTGACCAGTGTAGGCCGTCATTGTAAATAAGAATTTGTTCTTAACTGACTTGCCTAGTTAAATAAAATGGTGCCCTTCAGTGGTCTATTTTAGTCAGTGTAACAGGTAACCACACCACTCCTCTGATTTGCCTGGGCTAATATCAGAATAATATACTGAACTAAAATATAAACGCAATATGCAACAATTTGTAAGATTTGACTGAGTTTCAGTTCACATAAGGAAATCTGTCTATTGAAATTCAATTCATTTCATCTATGGATTTCACATGACTGGGAATACAGATATGAATCTCTTGATCACAGACACCGTAAAAAAATGTGGGGATCAGAAAACCAGTCAGTATCTGGTGTGACCACCATTTGCCTCATGCGGCGAGACTTCTTTGCATAGAGTTGATCAGGCTGTTGATTGTGGAATGTTGTCCCAGTCCTCTTCAATGACTGTGTGAAGTTGCTGGATATTGGCGGGAACTGGAACACGCTGTTGTACCCATTGATCCAGGGCATCCCAAACATGCTTAATGGGTGACATGTCTGGTGATTATGCAGGCCATGGAATAAATGGGACATTTTCAGCTTCCAGGAATTGTGTGCAGATCCTTATGACATGGGGCCATACATTATCATGCTGACACATGAGGCGAAGGCGGCGGATGAATGGCATGACAATGTGCCTCAGGATCTCGTCACGGTATCTCTGTACATTGATAAAATGCAATTGTGTACATTGTCCGTAGCTTATGCCTTTTTAAAGGGGTGGATCTGCTTAATATTGAGGAAAGAATATTGGTTCCATCAATGTAATTGTCTGCATCATTTCCAATCCCCCATATATTTTTGGGGTAAATATATACAGTGGGGAGAACAAGTATTTGATACGCTGCCGATTTTGCAGGTTTTCCAACTTACAAAGCATGTAGAGGTCTGTAATTTTTTCATAGGTACACTTCAACTGTGACAGACGGAATCTAAAACAAAAATCCAGAAAATCACATTGTTTGATTTTTAAGTAAAGCCATCCCTAAAGCCAACACCTAATTTGGCCGCCTTTCCTTCCAGTTCTCTGCTGCCTGTGACTGGAACGAATTGCAAAATTCGCTGAAGTTGGAGACTTTTATCTCCCTCACCAACTTCAAACATCTGCTATCTGAGCAGCTAACCGATTGCTGCAGCTGTACATAGTCCATCGTTAAATAGCCCACCCAATTTACCTACCTCATCCCCATACTGTTTTCATTTATTTACTATTCGGCTCTTTTGCACACCAGTATCTCTACCTGCACATGACCATTTGATCATTTATCACTCCAGTGTTAATCTGCAAAATTGTAATTATTCGCCTACCTCCTCATGCCTTTTGCACACAATGTATATAGACTCTTTTTTTTTTCCTACTGTGTTATTGACTTGTTTATTGTTTACTCCATGTGTAACTTTGTGTTGTTGTCTGTTAACACTGCTATGCTTTATCTTGGCCAGGTCGCAGTTGTAAATGAGAACTTGTTCTTAACTAGCCTACCTGGTTAAATAAAGGTGAAATAAAAAAATTCAACCTGAACATTCAACCTCTCCCATCTATCTCTCAACGTCATCCTTTTTGGATTTCTATTTGCCATATATTTTTCAACTGTGCTATGATGCTTCACAAACGAATTGAGCACTATTCACAACGTTGACATCAGTAAACCGCTCACCCACACGATACCATACATGTGGTCTGCAGTTGTGAGGCCGATTTTTGAATGTACTGCCAAATTCTCTAAAACAAGTTTGGAGGAGGCTTGTGGTAGAGAAATGAACATGACATTTTCTGGCAACAGCTCTGGTGGACATTCCTGCAATCAGCATGCCAATTGCACGCTCCCTCAAAATTGTAGACATATGTGCCATTGTGTTGTATGACAAAAGGCCGCTCTAAAATGTGCAGGTTTATTGTCCCCAGCACAAGGTGTACCTGTGTAATGATCATGCTGTTTAATCAGCTTCTTGATATGCCACATCTGTCAGGTGGATGGATTATCTTGGTAAAGGATAAATGCTCACTAACAGGGATGCAAACAAATTTGTGCCCAAAATTTGAGAGACATACGCTTTTTGTGCATATGGGATATGTCTGCAATCTTTTATTTGAGTTCATGAAACATGGGACCAACACTTTACATGTTGAGTTTATCTTTTTGCTCAGTGTCATTTTTCCTTTCCTTTCAAAATGGCATTTGTTGTCTTTGTTCTATCAAGATCCTGGAGAAGGACTCTGACCTGAAAATGAAGAAGCCGTTTGAGGCGGTGATCGGTATACTGAAAGCCTGCAAAGACGGAGCAATGGAGCGCATTTTCAGGTACGGATTCCCTTTCCTTCCGCATCTGTCTGGAAGTATGTTTCTATTAGAATCCTGATCCAGCAAAGCAGAGATTGGCTGGTATTATACCACAAAGGAAGCATATGGCTGGATCATGATTAGACTCTGACCACTAAAACCTCAGTGCCTTACTTATAGTGGGTATATACAAGGACCTGGAGTTTTTCCTGGTCACATTCACATAACAAAGAAAAACTCAGGGCCTTCATTATAGTGTATAACTAGTGTCTAGCTCTATAATTTTAACTAACTTAACGCCCTGCATGCTGTATGCTTTACTTGCATACCAATATCTTGTCCGTGTCCAGGTTTGGCCTCCAGCCGTGCCCTGTGTGTATGAGCGACCCCCATGACCCCCTGAGCCTGCCGTGTGACCACATCTACTGCCTGGCCTGCATCAGACAGTGGCTGGTCCCAGGTCAGATGTTCTGTCCTCTCTGCATGCAGGCTGTGCCAGACGACTTCGCTCTCAGGCCCTCTGAAGACATAAGGTGAGGGCGGACCCTCTCATATTGATTAGTACATGACTAAGGTTATTAGACATACTGATGGCTCTGTTATCTGAAGAAGATAACCTCATGGAAATAACTCTGACTTTATTGTGATTTAATCTTATTTGAATGTTTTATTGTTGTTTAAGCTTCAATTCATTCATTCATTTCCCTGCCATTCATTAGTTTCACTGCCATTCATTAATTACCTAATACCGTTTTTGTGTATGCATTTTAGGCTCACCAGTTTTAAGTGCTTTCATACTGTTAGGTTCTAAATGAACCTTGTAAACACTCATGGAAGATTAGTAAAGCTCAAACCAAGTTTACAGCTGCATAAGACAGACATATTTCCACCAGTGGTAGTATATATACCCCAGTTTGGGTGAAGTCTCCTCTTTCTCTTTATTGCTAGGCAGGAAGTTAAGTGATGCAGGCTATAAACTGTTCCTTCTCCCTAAATGTGACCTGACCTGACCTCGACCCCCTTCCTCACTAAACCACATCTCTCCACCGTCATGCAAACATGTGATTGCCTTCCATTTACTCAATACATTCCAAACTGAATTGCCTCCACCATATACATTCCTCCTACATATACCCATTAACTTCTGGTGTAGAAACCAGACTATGGCACTCAATATTTCAATAGGATACCTGATAATTCACACCATTTCAAGTTTAGAGTCAGAACCCATCAATACTGTAACGGAATTTAATTGTTGGTCACGATTGTGTCAATCATATTATTATACAGAGTTCTCATCAACCAGAGCGCCCGCTTCAGGAAGCAGTGCAACGCCTTCT
The DNA here is from genome assembly GCF_045791955.1 of Oncorhynchus clarkii lewisi. NCBI lineage: Eukaryota > Metazoa > Chordata > Actinopteri > Salmoniformes > Salmonidae > Oncorhynchus > Oncorhynchus clarkii. The sequence continues at coordinate 57,861,837 of NC_092159.1, read as the reverse complement.
TCATAGACCTGGTCTCAACAGTGTGCTTCAAGGACAACTCTCCCCCCTGCAGGGCCATCATCCTCCACCTGCTCTCCTTCCTCATGGTGGAGGTCCACTCTGTGCCCATCATCAGAGGTGGTGAGTGGGTGGAGATGGGGGTGTGGGCCACTGTGTTTGTCTTGTTGTGTGTTGTTGTCCTCACAATCCTCTTCCTCTTTGCTAGCTCATCGTCAGATTCTGACCAAGGCCCTCTCTCCCTTTGACGATTCTGTTGACAAAAACCCAGTAGTTCGGTCGGTTGTTCTCAAACTCCTGCTCAAATACAGGTGATTATGTGACTAGTACTGCTAGACTACTCTTTCATTCATGATTTTAAATATATCAACATTTTTCAAATGCCCCTCACTGTTTGATTAAATTCATGTTTGTTTTTGAAGCTTTGATGATGTGAAAGACTACCTGCAGCAGCACCTGACAGCAGTTGAACAGAGCAACATCTTGGAGGAATCAGACAAGAATGAACTGTATTCTCTGTATATCAACTGTCTGGAGGTAGGTGTACATATGGCCCATTGAATGGAGGTAGATGTACATATGGCCCATTGAATCATCTGTCTGGAGGTAGGTGTACATATGGCCCATTGAATCATCTGTCTGGAGGTAGGTGTACATATGGCCCATTGAATCATCTGTCTGGAGGTAGGTGTACATATGGCCCATTGAATGGAGGTAGGTGTACATATGGCCCATTGAACGGAGGTAGGTGTATGTATGACCCATTTAAATCTACAGTAGCATTTATGTGGTTGGTGTATATAAAGAGTTATGCATCAGTAATTGTTGGTGTGAAGAGATATCGGCTAAGTACATTGATTTGACTGTTTGGAGTTGATGCAAAATCCTAGCCTTAAAAGTAATACATAGTGTCATGCTTGAAACTCAGTCTTTACTGCTGTGGATTTAGTTATGTCAATGGCTGCATGTGCTATTTCAGTGAATAATGCTGTTTCAGTGACACGTGCTATTTCAGTGAAGTGTGCTATTTCAGTGACACGTGCTATTTCAGTGAAGTGTGCTATTTCAGTGAAGTGTGCTATTTCAGTGAAGTGTGCTATTTCAGTGAAGTGTGCTATTTCAGTGACGCGTGCGATTTCAGTGACGCGTGCGATTTCAGTGAATAATGCTATTTCAGTGACTCGTGCGATTTCAGTGAATAATGCTATTTCAAGCAACTACATGTAGAGTGTTTGCATTGTAATTTCAGAAAATGTCCATAATAATCTATCTGCAGTAATAGTGGAATGATAGTGTTTTACACATATTTATTTATTTTGGGCCAATACAAAATAGCATTCTAAAATGCAGACTTGCTATTTGACAATGAAAGCCAGATGGGAAAACTGCACCCTCCCTCTTACATCGACGTCACTAAAAGGCGTGGTCATCTCCTCATCGTGCACAACGGACAATGGCAGACTGGGACAAGCGGCCAATGTAGAAATCGCTTTGTCATTTCCTGGTTACTGAAATTCCATGCTCAATTTCAGTATATTTGAGAAAACAAGCACTGAATAGTGTAGGGAATCATTTGACCATCTAAATCACTGTGAAATAGGTTTTCAATTACCAAAAATATTGTTTTTACGGCTGTTTTGAAGTTGATGGACGTAACTGAAAGTAAAATAGTCTTGCTATCCAGGATCCTTGGGAAGTCAGATGGCACTAACCTCTCCACCGTGTTGCGGGGAAATGGCATGCGGGGGAGGGAATTGTTTATATTGAGCCTAACTGTAGTTGCAGTTCACCAAGCTTCTACATGGGTGACACATTCTACACGTAGTATCTTTCAGTGACATGCTTTTTCAGTGACATCATTGTCACACCCTCCTCTCCATCCCAGGATTCCATGTTTGAGCGGATGCAGTGCCACACGGTGGCGGAGCAGCTGGCCTGCATGCAGGATGAGAGGGTCTTCCTGGGGGACTTCCTGCAGTTGGATGCCGGCCACGCAGCCACCGTAGAGTACCTGCAGCAGGTGGCCAGGGTGCGCATGGGGCTGGACAGAGCTGCAGACCTGCTGGTCCACATGCTGTCTGCTGCTGCCACAGGTACGTACGTCATCCTGGATCCTGTTCAGTTGGGTACAACTAGCATTGGGTCATTTCAAATAGTCTGCCTGTATCACTCCATTTAATAACGTTTTTTTCTTCCATTTTGTGCCTGTTGAACACGACCCTTGTGTTTCAAAATGATACTTGTGGGTGTAGGTCAACTGTCGTATAATATATATGATTGATTTGATAGACTATTCAATGATTTAATTAAAACAGTAGGACGGCAGGTAGCCTAGCGGTTAGATTATTGGGTCAGTAACTGAAAGTTTGCTGGTTTGAATACCGAGCCGACAAGGTGGAAAATCTGTCGATGTGCTCTTGAGCAAGGCACTTAACCTTCATTTGCTCAATGGGCGCCATACTACTATGGCTGACTCTGTAAAACAACATATCTAACTTCACCTACCCGGTGTATGTGACTATAAAACCTATCTATTTAAAAATAAAAAAAATAGTATACGTTTGCCTAATTATCCTAGTCCTCCTCTCAATCAATCGTATGTGTTCATGTGACGCTTCCCTCTCCCATTATGGTCCAATAGGATCGCAGGAGGAGTCTCCTAACGGCGTTGCGGCCTTCCTGACCAGCGTGGTAGAACTGTGTAGACGCAGCGGGAACGACTGGTACCGGGTCTACCTCATCCGTAAGATCTGCAGCCAGCGCGGCGTGGAGTTTGTTCAGAAACTCCTGAAGGTGGCTGACATCCGGTGGTTGTTCCCTGCTGAAGTTCTGCAGCAGGTATTGTGGCCATTTTGTCTTTCTTTATGGGAGAGTAATGTAGGGAGCAATACGATGTCCGTACCAAGCTGGAAATGGGACAGGGATAGTCAATCTTTTAGCTTCGGGTGTTCTTATTTCATACAAAATGTTTTTAAGTTTGTATTTGTTAAATGGGTATTTAATATCTAGAATCTCATGGCTAGCATTTTTGGAGTATGTAGCGATTTTTTTTTATTTTTACTAAGTATTCCTGTATTGATGTGATGATATAAACCATATTTCATACCATTTTAACCACTCTTTCTCTCTTCTGTTGTCCTTCAGAATGAAGATGGCAGCCAGATAGACCAATATCTTGTGTGTGGAGAGGATTACAAGACAATCCGAGATGCTGTTGCCAAGGCAATGATGGAAGGCAAAATCGAGGGATTGGACAACGCTTGTGAGGTATTGTTGTAGTTCTACTTTACTTCATAACTGAAACACCTGCAGAACATTTTGCATAAGCTTGTGATTTGATTTTGCTTGTTCATGTGTATGTTCTTTCTATCAGATATTCTGTTTTTAAAGTGTTAAAGGCCCAGTGCAGTCAAAACATGATTTTTCCTGTGTTGTATGTATATTTCCACACTGAGGTTGGAACAATACTGTGAAAGTGATGATAAGGCCCTATTAGTGTGAGAGCTGTTTTTCATCCTGTTTTGGTGGGATGGAGTTTTGGCCTTCCATGGTGACATCACCATGCAGTAAATTAGTTAATAGACCAATAAGAAAGAGTTCCAAATCTCTGCCAATAACAGCACGTTTCCAGTTTTTCCATCCCCACACAGTCTACTCCCAGACAGTCCACTCCCACACAGTCCACTCCCACACAGTCCACTCCCAGACAGTCCACTCCCAGACAGTCCACTCCCAGACAGTCCACTCCCAGACAGTCCACTCCCAGACAGACCACTCCCAGACAGTCCACTCCCAGACAGACCACTCCCAGACAGACCACTCCCAGACAGACCACTCCCAGACAGTCCACTCCCAGACAGTCCACTCCCAGACAGACCACTCCCAGACAGTCCACTCCCAGACAGTCCACTCCCAGACAGTCCACTCCCAGACAGACCACTCCCAGACAGACCACTCCCAGACAGACCACTCCCAGACAGACCACTCCCAGACAGACCACTCCCAGACAGACCACTCCCAGACAGACCACTCCCAGACAGACCACTCCCAGACAGTCCACTCCCAGACAGTCCACTCCCAGACAGTCCACTCCCAGACAGTCCACTCCCAGACAGTCCACTCCCAGACAGTCCACTCCCAGACAGTCCACTCCCAGACAGTCCACTCCCAGACAGTCCACTCCCAGACAGTCCACTCCCAGACAGACCACTCCCAGACAGACCACTCCCAGACAGTCCACTCCCAGACAGACCACTCCCAGACAGTCCTAGCAAAACTCTTTCTTGAGAAATTGCTCTTTGTTAAGAAGCTATTGTTTCTTTTTAAAACAATCATAGTAAGGTACTTAATTATTACCAATAAATGATTTCGATATTGGGGGAAAAACACTCCATTGGGTGTGTGTGTGTGTGTGTGTGTGTGTGTGTGTGTGTGTGCAGGGCTGTAAATGTCCTCCACAGAAGAAAGCAGTCTACCTGCTCCTGGCCCTGTTCAGAGAAGTCACCTCTCTCTACAGATCAGCCAATGACAGCTTCCATCCTAAACCTGTGGTAAGAGTCCTTATACAAAGACAAGATACTGTGATGTAGTCCCAATTCTCTCCTTCCTACCCTTCACTGATTTGAAAGAAAATTACTGACATAAGACATATGGTGGAAACTCCTACTAGTCCATGTCACCACCAATCAAATGCTTTTAGTAGTGAATGAGTGCAAATGTCAAGAGAAAGGAATATTATTGTCAGTCTCCTCAGCTTCCATACTTCACCTGTCTTTACACCTAAAGCTAACACTGTGTATCAACTGTCTCCTCAGCTTCCATACTTCACCTGTCTTTACACCTAAAGCTAACACTGTGTATCAACTGTCTCCTCAGCTTCCATACTTCACCTGTCTTTACACCTAAAGCTAACACTGTGTATCAACTGTCTCCTCAGCTTCCATACTTCACCTGTCTTTACACCTAAAGCTAACACTGTATCAACTGTCTCCTCAGCTTCCATACTTCACCTGTCTTTACACCTAAAGCTAACACTGTATCAACTGTCTCCTCAGCTTCCATACTTCGCCTGTCTTTGCACCTAAAGCTAACACTGTATCAACTGTCTCCTCAGCTTCCATACTTCACCTGTCTCTTTAACAGTGTCTTTACACCTAAAGCTAACACTGTATCAACTGTCTCCTCAGCTTCCATACTTCACCTGTCTTTACACCTAAAGCTAACACTGTATCAACTGTCTCCTCAGCTTCCATACTTCACCTGTCTCTTTAACAGTGTCTTTACACCTAAAGCTAACACTGTATCCCCCCAGCAATGCCAGGCCCTGTTGGCGTTCATCCAGGCCTCCAAGGTGTTGGTCAGCCCAGAGGTGAGGGCCTTCGCCCAGGCCCTGGTGGCCAACCGGCTGGGGCCCCTGGAAGTCCGTCCCGGGGCCTCTGGGGCCCAGTGTGTGGTGGTGGAGCTGAGCATCCACCTGGCTGCAGTGCTGCTCTGTGGGAACCAGGGTGTACTGACGCCCCTCCAGCAGCTGGCCCTACTGCCTGCCAACATGCAGGTGGGAACAATGTAGCTGCGTGCCCAATGGCACACTGTTTCCTACGTAGTGCACTACTTTAGTTTTGACCATGGCCCATAGGGTAAGGACTAGTTAAGAACTCCCCTCACCTGGTTACCTAGGTCTTCATTTGACATGAATAGAAAGGAAATCACAAAAAACATCTTCCACACGGCCCTCCAGGAATTTAGTTTGACACCCCTGGTCTGGAAGGAATCCAGGCTAAACCCTTTTCACACAACAAAGCCGAGCCAAGCTGTACTGGGCTGGCCTGGTATGCATTCAACATTTAATAGAATGCTGAAAAGGTAACCTGTGAAAATAAATATCAATGCCAGTGCAGTATGGTTTGGCTCTGCCCTGTAGTCTGAAAATGGTTGGTTGATGAATTATTGAAATACTTGAAAAGGCATATCCACCACATCAGTGAAGTATCAGTCAGTACAGTCCATGGAAAACAACAGCGTTCAACACATTAAAGCCAGTGACTTATCTCCAGGGTGGTCCTAGTATCCCGTTCTGTTCATGTATAGTCCAGCTAACGTTGATGTTTGTTCTTGTGCATCTATAGAGAGCCTTCCTCCCCACCATGCCAGAGGACATGCTAGCAGTGGCTCACAAAGCTATGGGGCAGCTGCAGTGGTACTGTAAGTATAGTAACAGCCACAACAAAAGGATGTGTGAATTTTGAAAGATTTAGCAGATTTAACTGTCTAAAATGTGAAGTCATCCAAGCTTTTCTTCTGCTCTTACACAGTTTGTCCCAACAATCACCCGTGCACCATCGGTGAGGTACGTAACGTTTGAGTTTATTCTGAATAATCTTATCTTTGGCCCTAACTTTCAGTTAAGTACTGTTTCTCAGAATCTCTCACTCTCCTACCCCTCTGTCTGACCCCTCTAACCACAGTGTGGCCAGCCCATGGAGAGGAGTCGCTGCCTGGACTGTGGCCTCGAGATTGGAGGGGACAACCACATAGCTGTCCCTGGCTTCCAAGCCGTTCAGATTCAGTGAGTGGGATTTTTATGGAATTTCTAAGACCGTTGATAATGACTTGAGCAGGTGCTGCACTGTACAGACTTCGGTTCAAACAGAATTTTATTTTATTTCAAATTGTTTAGCTGTGCTTGATTGAGCTGACCTGGCACAATGGAACCAATGGAATAGCCCCCAAAGTACAAACGCTGGCCATCTGGCCATCCAAGCAGGCTCATACTATTTGAACCCAGGTCTGCTATCATGACGGCACCGGAGAATGGAGACATGGAGACAAACACATGTTGTTTTTCCCTTCTTCATAGGGGTGACCGCACCCAGACCGGCCACATCCTGGGAGAGCCCAGACGGAGAGACAACCTGGACATGCAGGACACCAAGAACATGTCCCCAGTGCCCTTTAACCTGCTGCGCCTGGTCACACACATGGCCATGCTGCTAGGGGCCAGCAGTCACCCCCAGGTAAGTACACTAGAGCAGGGGTTTTCAAACATCTCCTCGTGATCACACACATGGCCATGCTGCTAGGGGCCAGCAGTCACCCCCAGGTAAGTACACTAGAGCAGGGGTTTTCAAACATCTCCTCGTGATCACACACATGGCCATGCTGCTAGGGGCCAGCAGTCACCCCCAGGTAAGTACACTAGAGCAGGGGTTTTCAAACATCTCCTCGTGATCACACACATGGCCATGCTGCTAGGGGCCAGCAGTCACCCCCAGGTAAGTACACTAGAGCAGGGGTTTTCAAACATCTCCTCGTGATCACACACATGGCCATGCTGCTAGGGGCCAGCAGTCACCCCCAGGTAAGTACACTAGAGCAGGGGTTTTCAAACATCTCCTCGTGATCACACACATGGCCATGCTGCTAGGGGCCAGCAGTCACCCCCAGGTAAGTACACTAGAGCAGGGGTTTTCAAACATCTCCTCGTGATCACACACATGGCCATGCTGCTAGGGGCCAGCAGTCACCCCCAGGTAAGTACACTAGAGCAGGGGTTTTCAAACATCTCCTCGTGATCACACACATGGCCATGCTGCTAGGGGCCAGCAGTCACCCCCAGGTAAGTACACTAGAGCAGGGGTTTTCAAACATCTCCTCGTGATCACACACATGGCCATGCTGCTAGGGGCCAGCAGTCACCCCCAGGTAAGTACACTAGAGCAGGGGTTTTCAAACATCTCCTCGTGATCACACACATGGCCATGCTGCTAGGGGCCAGCAGTCACCCCCAGGTAAGTACACTAGAGCAGGGGTTTTCAAACATCTCCTCGTGATCACACACATGGCCATGCTGCTAGGGGCCAGCAGTCACCCCCAGGTAAGTACACTAGAGCAGGGGTTTTCAAACATCTCCTCGTGATCACACAGCTGTTCCATGTGTTGGAACTATTCCAGAGTTAACACACCTGATTCAACTGATCAACGAATCATCAAGCATTTAGGGCTCTCGAGTGGCGCAGCGCTCTAAGGCACTGCATCTCAGTGACTTGCCTAGTTAAATAAAGGTTAAATGTTTTACTTACTTTTACTTTTTTTGATAAGGTGAATTAGAATTAGTTCAGGGCCACAACAACTAAAGTGTTGAATGTCTGAGGAGGTTGAAAAGCACTGCACTAGAGGTACCTGCTGTACATGGATGGATGGGGTTATTGGTTTGACTGTTGTCCAGTGGTGACCGTTACATCTCTTGAAGGACACTTGCCTCAACGGAGTCTCTTGATCTCCCTCTTTTTCTCTCTGTCTCCGTCTCACTCTCTGCTCACTCTCGCTCTCTTTCACCCCCACTCCCTCCCTTTCTCACTCCCTCTACCCTCTCCCTCTTTCTCTCTCTGTCCGTCTCTCTCTCTGCTCACTCTCGCTCTCTTTCACCCGCCTCCCTCCCTTTCTCACTCCCTCTACCCTCCCCCTCATTCTCTCTCTGTTTCCGTCTCTCTCTCTGCTCACTCTCGCTCTCTTTCACCCCCACTCCCTCCCTTTCTCACTCCCTCTACCCTCCCCCTCTTTCTCTCTCTGTAGGTCATCGGTGCCATCATCAAGCCCCCAGTGCCCGACCCCGGTGCGTTCCTGTGGGCCCATCTGTTGAAGGACATGGAGCAGGTGACCAGGTCGCTGGGGAAGGGGTCTGACGACACGGTCAACACCGTCCACCTGGTCATCAGCAGCCTTCTGGGGCCCCACCAGCCTGGCCAGTGTAAGGGACCAGAAACACCTCCATGTCCTCAATAGGTTTACAATCACTAAAAACAAGCATCACCTTAGGCCACTAATGCTGTCTGATTACAAGCCAACTAAGCATGCTAATGGTGCTATTAAATTAGCCATTCCTTATTGAAGTTTTAGAATCATATGTACATTCTTTACCATTATTGTTATTGAATCATTGTCTGTGAATGATATCAGACACTGAACGTTTCCTTGACTCTTGTCTGCTTCTCTCTCCAGGGCCTGTTCCCTATGACAACCTGCTCTCCACCAAGGAGGCCCGAAACGGCTGGGAGACCACCGTCAGCAATGACATCATCACACCTCAGCTGAAGGTACCAACTGATTACATCAGTCACCATTTGACTCAGTTCATCATCTCTAGATGAATAAATGACTTTAGTACCTTTTTTAATACAGTCAACAACATTTGTATTTGTTCGGTGGTCCATCTATAACTGTCGTGTTCATTAGAGCACCCAATGGAAAACGTTTTAAAATGTTTGCAATGGAAAAGAAAAACATTTTGCGTTTTCTTATTGGACAATTCTAGGTAGTCCCTCTCTCTTTTGAATTCGTTTTCTTCTGTTTAGTGTTTAATGAACACCGCCCTGAACAACAGAAACATGATCTAAATGATACCCTTTCTTCCCCTCTGTCTCTCTCTCCCCTCGTCCCATCCCGTCTCCAGCACCTGGACAGGCGGCTGAAGGAAGTGAACGCCTTTGTCCGGGCCGACTTGCGGGTCTCCTCCAACCCTGTGATGAGGCTGGTGTTCGGGGACCCGCGCCTCTTCCTTGCCTCTCTGCCCCGGGAGTCTCTGATCCACAGTTCGGCTGTGTGGAGCTGCAGGGAGCGGGTGTCTCTACTCAGCCTCACCCACATCGTGGAGCAGCACAACGGCAGGGACACCCTGCCCATGCTCTGGCGGTTCCTGCAGAGGGTATGAGCTGAGGCATCGCTGAACGGAAACCTTGGTCTTATTCATTAGTGCACAGCGTAGCAAAATGTTTTGCGATGGAAGCAAGCGATTCTTATTGGACAGGTTTTTGTAGTCTCTCCTTGTTTCCGGTAATCATGGTAGCATTCACATTAATGTAAAAATGTTTAGAAACATATTCTATTCTTATTTACAATAAAAGTGACTCCAAAATGACACATTACATTATTTACCATTTGATTTCTATTGGGCACAGAATAATCTGAAACACAACCAAAATAATCATTATAATGTTAATAATAAACATGTTTACAGTCTCATTGACAGTCACAATGTTGGTCAGACCTTCGTTCTATGCGGTGTGATTGGCAGTTTGTTTGTTTTACCATACCCTGTGATTGGTCGCGGTAACACCCCCCCCCCTCTGATTGGTCTGGTGACAGGAGGCAGAGCTGCGGTTGGTGAAGTTCCTTCCTGACATCCTGGCACTGCAGAGAGATTTGGTGAAGAGGTTCCAGAACGTGACTGACCTCACCTGCCATACCATCGCTGACTTCCTTCACAGCCAGAAAGCAGGTACTAGTTTAAACTATACTTCTGGGTTAGTCACATACTGTATGTCCAACTGAAAACAATCAGTGGTATTGTTTGTGTTATTGGCATGGTACAGCGAGCAGATATGTCATTAGTTTCACTCTACTGAGGCCAGCCGAGCTAAGCTGTAGTGTACTGTACTGTAGTGTAGTGGCCTGGTGATGTTTCCACCATACAGGCTGGAAAATAAAATAGAAGAGTCGGCTCAGTACAGTTCAGGCCAGAACACTAGTGTCAAAAGGATATTCCAGTTGGTTTACAATATAGGCTTCCATGTGGATTATTATGTTTGTTGTCACAGCCTCCCTCACAGCCTGGTACGAGAAACGGGTCAAAATCTTCCTGACAACATGGAATCAGCTCCGGGTCTCCCTGGCAACCAACGGTATGAGCACAGATGATCGTAGCACAACTCTAGGGCTCTATTAATAAATGAATAATAGAAATATATACAATATTTTTTAAATATGCTCTTTGGAGGGGCATTCATGCATGATTTCTTAATCTGCTCTTTTGTGATTTATAATCTGTGTGTTTTGGCTCTGCTCCAGGTGAGATTAAAATCCCGGGCGAGTTCTGCCTGGAGGACCTGGACCTGACCAGTGACTTCCTGGTTCTGTTGCCACGGCGACAGGGTCCCGGCCTGTGTTCCACGGCGCTGGTCAGCTACCTCATCGCCCTGCACAACGAACTGGTCTACTGCGTGGACAAGCACACTGGAGAGGAGACCAGGTGAGGGTGCTGTTGTCCTATCTCAGAGTAGGAGTGCTGATTCAGGATCATTTTTCCTTTAGGATCACAATAAGATCACGTGGATGGGAGGGGGGCTGATCCGGGACCAGCGCTCCTACTCTGATACATATGGCCCCTGGTCTCATTAGGCTTGTTAGAAAAAATGCTGTATGCATTGTAGGTCTGAGAAGGGATACCTAGTCAGTTGTACAACTTAATGCATTCAACTGAAACGTATCTTCTGCATTTAACCGAGAGATGTGTGGGGGGCTGCCTTAATCAACGTCCAAGTCATCGGCGCCCGGGGAGCAGTTGTTGTTAGGGGTTAACTGCCTTGCTCAAGGGCAAAACTGCAGATTTTTCCACCTTGCCGGCTCGGGGATTCAAACCAGCGACATTTTTAACTGCAAGGCCAGTGGTTCCCAACCTTTTTCGGTTACTATACCACCAACTGAATTTTACTCTGCCCAGAGTACCCCCTCGTGCATTTTCTCTTGAGTCTTCCCAAGTACCCCTGGTTGGGGAACCCCTGAATCCCTGCTGAACTGATAGAAAGCAGAAGCAGACATGGTTGATATCATCAGATTAGTTCACTCCTCCCCTTTCTCTCCCCCAGCTACACGGTGAGCCCGGCGGACCTGAGCGACCTGCACGTGATCCGCTACGAGCCGGAGAGGGATCTGCTACCCTTGGTTCTGTCCAACTGCCAGTACAGTGTGGAGCGTGGCCAGGAGGCCCTGCACGAGTACGACCTGCCCAAGATCCAGCAGCAGATCCTGGCCCGCTTCCTGCAGGGAAAGCCTCTCATCACTCTCAACGTGAGTCTGTCTGTCAGCACTCGGTCAGTCAAATGTACAGTTCTCGGCATCGACAAAGTTACTAAATGCCTGTGCTGCAGCAAGGTCAATCAATCATTCAAATGTATTTATAAAGCACTTTTTTTACATCAGCCGATGTCAAAGTGCTATACAGAAACCCAGCCTAAAACCCCAAACAGCAAGCAATGCAGATGTAGAAGCACTGTGGCTAGGAAAAACTCCCTAGAAAGGCCGGAACCTAGGAAGAAACCTAGAGAGGAACCAGGCTATGAGGGGTGGCCAGTCCTCTTCTGGTTTTATCGGGTGGAGATTATAACAGAACATGGCCAAAATGTTCAAACGTTCATAAATGACCAGCAGGGTCAAATAATAATAATCACAGTGGTTGTAGAGGGTGCAACAGGTCAGCACCTCTGAGTAAATATCTGCTGGCTTTTCATAGCCGATCATTCAGTTAGAGACAACAGGTGCGGTAGAGAGAGAGAGAGTCCAAAACAGCAGGTCCTGGACAAGGTAACACGTCCAGTGTCAGGGTTCCATAGCCGCAGGCAGAACAGTTAAAACTGGAGCAGCAGCATGACCAGGTGGACTAGGGACACGCAAGGAGTCATCAGCCCAGGTAGTCCTGAGGCATGGTCCTAGGGCTCAGGTCCTCCTCCGAGAGAGAGAATTAGAAGGAGTATACTTAAATTCACACAGGGTACATTGTTATTGTGACAAACTCTCTCGTAGGGTAACGCCAAGTTCATTAGCAATCGTCTAACAATAACAAATGCAATGAAATACATTTTTGAAATATTCTCTTAAATGGTGCAACTACGTTCACGTATAAACATATGTTTTACTGAAGTTAGTGTGGGGTAGAGGTTAGACCAGAACTGTCTAGATTTCCCTTTTTACAGAAACACTTAGCTGTCACAAGCTGCGTTTTCACATTCTGATCTTTTTTTCACTAATTGTTCTTTTGACCAGTCATATCAGCTCTGAAAAAGATCTCATGTGATTGGTCAAAAGACGAATTAGAGTAAAATGCAGCCAAATTGAGGTAAAGACAAGAGTTACTATATGACTGTGTATTAGACAGGTTTTGATGTGTTGCTTACCACCTCATACAGGGAATCCCAACCCTGGTGAACAGACACGACCGCAATTATGAAAACATCCTCAAGGATGTGAAAGGAAAGGTTCAACAGGTAAGTCACAATAACTCTGGTGACATGTTGTCACATGGTACAGTATGATATGAACGGGGAAATCTGGTATTGATACACTACATCCAATTTTGGAACACAACCCTGGCATGAGGTTGAGTTGACCCTGTTCTATGCCTTGTCCACGTCTCTGTCATTTCCCTTTGTGTCCCCAGGAGCCCCTGCCCATCCTGACCCTGTCGGCGCTGGCCGGGGAGCTGCAGTCATACAGTGAGGTGTGTGAGGCGCTCTCCACCGTGGAGGTGGCTCTGGGCTTCCTGGCCATGACGGGAGGCGAGCCCCAGCTGCAGTTGGAGCGCTACCTGGAGGAGGTTCTGCAGATGGGAGACCAGACTGGCCCACACATCCTAAAGGTCAGTCCCCTTCCTCCGTCAGGAGCCCACAGACTGTCCGGGTGCAGCAGTAACATACCTCAGCTAGCTGAGAGCCTAAAGCCTGATTGTTTCACTGCTCTCTCCATCTAGCTGGCTCCTCATTGGCTTCCTTACAGGAACCAGTAAACAGATGGATACCCTTAAGAGAAACATAGTGACTTAATTTGATGTCTTGTTGTCGTCAGCATTTTGTTGTATAGTTGAAGTCGGAAGTTTACATACACCTTAGCCAAATACATTTAAACTCTGTTTTTCACAATTCCTGACATTTAGTCCCAGTAAAAATTCCCTGTTTTAGGTCAGTTAGGATCACCACTTTATTTTAAGGATGTGAAATGTCAGAATAATAGTAGAGAATGATTTATTTCAGCTTTTATTTAATTCATCACATTGCCAGTGGGTCAGAAGTTTACATACACTCAATTAGTATTTCGTAGCATTGCCTTTAAATAGTTTAACTTGGGTCAAACGTTTCGGGTAGCTTTCCACAAGCTTCCCACAGTAAGTTGGGTGCATTTTTGCCCATTCCTCCTGACAGAGCTGGTGTAACTGAGTCAGGTTTGTAGGCCTCTTTGCTCGCACACGCTTTTTTCAGTTCTGCCCACAAATTTTCTATGGGATTGAGGTCAGGGTTGTGTGATGGCCACTCCAATAACTTGACTTTGTTGTCCTTTGGAAGTATGCTTGAGGTCATTGTCCATTTGGAAGACCCATTTGCGACCAAGCTTTAACTTGTTGACTGATGTCTTGAGATGTTGCTTCAATATATCCATATAATTTTCCTATCTCATCATGCCATTTATTTTGTGAAGTGCACAAAACCGTGCTTCACCATTGGGATGGTGTTCTTTGGCTTGCATGCCTCCCCCTTTTTCCTCCAAACATCCAAAGTTGGTCATTATGGCCAAACAGTACTATTTTTGTTTCATCAGACCAGAGGACATTTCTCCAAAATTTAAGATATTTGTTTCCATGTGCAGTTTCAAACCGTAGTCTGGCTTTTTTATGGCGGTTTTGGAGCAGTGGCTTCTTCCTTGCTGAGCAGCCCTTCCGGTTATGTCGATATAGGACTCGTTTTACTGTGGATATAGATACTTCTGTACCTGTTTCCTCCAGCATCTTCACAAGGTCCTTTGCTGCTGTTCTGGGATTGATTTGCACTTTTCGCACCAAAGTACGCTCATCTCTAGCAGACAGAATGAGTCTCCTTCCTGAGCGGTATGACGGCTGCATGGTTCCATGGTGTTTACACTTGCGTACTATTGTTTGTACAGATGAACGTGGTACCTTCAGGCATTTGGAAATGTCTCCCAAGGATGAACTAGACTTGTGGAGGTCCACAATTTTTTTCTCCAGGTCTTGGCATTGAGTTTGAAGGTAGGCCTTGAAATACATCCATAGGTACACCTCTAATTGACTCAAATGATGTCAAGTCGGCTATCAGAAGCTTCTAAAGCCATGACATAATTTTCTGGAATTGTCCAAGCTGTTTAAAGGCACAGTCAACTTAGTGTATGTAAACTTCTGACCCACTGGAATTGTGATACAGTGAATTATAAGTGAAATAATCTGTCAGGAAACAATTGTTGGTAAAATGACTTGTGTCATGCACAGAGTAGATGTCCTAACCAACTTGCCAAAACTATAGTTTGTTAACAAGACATTTGTGGAGTGGTTGAAAAACGAGATTTAATGACTCCAACCTATGTGTATGTAACCTTCCGACTTCAACTGTAGCTAGCATATTATCAGTCAGTCTTGCCTAATTTGGTATTAATTGTAGCCGAAAGTTAATACAACACATCCCTCGGTAAGGTGAGCTCTTTCAAGAGAATTAGCAGTGATTTCATGTTTTCTGATGTGATTAGAGGTTATATTAAACTAAGGTATAGTTCACCCAAATTACAAAAGGACATGTTGGTTTCCTGACCCTGTCTATTATAACGCAGTCTATTGACAAGGTAAGACAGGAATGCATTATTTGGTTTTGTTTACCTGGCCACTGTTTCAAATGCTAACCTTTTTAGCACAAATCCAGTGCAATGTTGCCCTGAGCAGGTGTAGTCTGAGTCACTGTGTTGTCCTGTTGTCCTCATGCAGGCCCTGAGCAGGTGTAGTCTGAGTCACTGTGTTGTCCTGTTGTCCTCATGCAGGCCCTGAGCAGGTGTAGTCTGAGTCACTGTGTTGTCCTGTTGTCCTCATGCAGGCCCTGAGCAGGTGTAGTCTGAGTCACTGTGTTGTCCTGTTGTCCTCATGCAGGCCCTGAGCAGGTGTAGTCTGAATCACTGTGTTGTCCTGTTGTCCTCATGCAGGCCCTGAGCAGGTGTAGTCTGAGTCACTGTGTTGTCCTGTTGTCCTCATGCAAGCCCTGAGCAGGTGTAGTCTGAAACACTGTGTTGTCCTGTTGTCCTCATGCAGGCCCTGAGCAGGTGTAGTCTGAAACACTGTGTGGCCCTGTGGCAGCTCCTCACCTCACTCAAGTCGGAGAACATGCTGCGCCTCAAGAGGGTAAGACGACGAGACACCACACATTCACCCAGACAAGTCTTCACATGATTTTGTTAGGGTCATGTTTTTTTATACTGGTTATGAAGTTTTGTCTGGATTACTGTTTGTATGGGTGAGATGTGCTTGTATTACTTACAACATAAGTTATAACATTGTGACTTAAGTTGTACTAACTTACAACATTAATTGAAACTAACCTTAGTTACACTAACTTACATAATGTGATAAATAGAAAATGATCATAATGTCATGTTACACCCTAGTGTATATTAAAGCTTCTCTAACCCTCCCCATCCTCAGGACCCGTTTGTGGGGGTCTCAGAGGAATACAGGAATCCCCTGGGAGATGAAGACCGGAGGCTACTCACTACGTTCTTCACCAAGAGCAGCGCTGACTCGTTCCTGCTGGAGATGCACGAGTTTCTGCTGCTGGTCCTGAAGAGCCCCCATGCCCCCGACACATACAGGCCTGACTGGGGGTAAGCCAAGGGGATAACAGCTAGCTGGCATGGTGTAGTCTCTCTTGACACTCTTAGCGGTTCCATTTTTGATATTGTAGTAATGTTTACGTCACATGAACATCATGTCTTAAGTACTAGTCAAAAGTTTGGACACACCTATTCATTCAAGGGTTTTTATTATTATTTTTTTTTTCTCCATTCTACAACACAACTATGAAATAACACATATGGAATCACGTAGTAACCAAAACAAAGTGTCAAACTAATTCAAATATTTTTTAGATTTTTCAAAGTATCCACCCTTTGACTTGATGACTGGTTTGCACACTCTTGGTGTTCTCTCAACCATCTACATCTGGAATGCTTTTCCAACTGTCTTGAAGGAGTTCCCACATATGCTGAGCACTTGTTGGCTGCTTTTCCTTCAGTCAAATCAAATTTTGTTGGTCACATACACATGGTTAGCAGTGGTTAATGCGAGTGTAGCGAAATGCTTGTGCTTCTAGTTCCGACCGTGCAGTAATATCTATCAAGTAATCTAACAATTTCACATCAACTACCTTATACACACAAGTGTAAGGAATGAATAAGAATATGTACATATAAATATATGGATGAGCGATGGCCTCAACAGCATAGGCAAGATGCAGTAGATGGTATAGAGTACAGTATACATATGAGATGAGTAATGTAGGGTATGTAAACATTATATAAAGTAGCATTGTTTAAAGTGACTAGTGATACATTTCTTACATCCTATTTTTAATTACTAAAGTGGCTAGAGAGATGAGTCAGTATGTTGGCAGCAGCCACTCACTGTTAGTGATGACTGTTTAACAGTCTGATGGCCTTGAGATAGAAGCTGTTTTTCAGTCTCTCGGTCCCAGCTTTGATGTACCTGTACTGACCTCGCCTTCTGGATGATAGCGGGGTGAACAGGCAGTGCTCGGGTGGTTGTTGTCCTTGATGATCTTTTTGGCCTGCCTGTGACATCGGGTGGTGTAGGTGTCCTGGAGGGCAGGTAGTTTGCCCCCGGTGATGCGTTGTGCAGACCTCAGTACCCTCTGTAGAACATTACGGTTGTGGGCGGAGCAGTTGCCGTACCAGGCTGTGATACAGCCCGACAGGATGCTATCGATTGTGCATCTGTAAAAGTTTGTGGGTGTTTTTGGTGACAAGCCGAATTTCTTCAGCCTCCTGAGGTTGAAGAGGCACTGTTGCGCCTTCTTCACCACGCTGTCTGTGTGGGTGGACCATTTCAGTTTGTTCATAATGTGTAAGCCGAGGAACTTAACTTTCCACCTTCTCCATTACTATCCTGACGATGTGGATAAGGGGGTGCTCCCTCTGCTGTTTCCTGAAGTCCACGATCATCTTCTTTGTTTGGTTGACGTTGAGTGAGAGGTTATTTTCCTGACACCACACTCCGAGGGAACTCACCTCCTCCCTGTAGGCCGTCTCGTCGTTGTTGGTAATCAAGCCTACCACTGTAGTGTTGTCTACAAACTTGATGATTGAGTTGGAGGTGTGCATGGCCACGCAGTCGTGGGTGAACAGGGAGTACAAGAGAGGGCTGAGAACGCACCATTGTGGGGCCCGGGTGTTGAGGATCAGTGGGATGGAGATGTTTCCTACCCTCATCACCTGGGGGCGGCCCGTCAGAAAGTCCAGGACCCAGTTGCACAGGGTAGGGTCGAGACCCAGGGTCTTAATGACGAGTATGGAGGGTACTATGGTGTTAAATGCTGAGCTGTAATCGATGAACAGCATTCTTACATAGGTATTCCTCTTGTTCCAATGGGTTAGGGCAGTGTGATTGCGATTGCGTCGTCTGTGGACCTATTGGGGCTGTAAGCAAATTGGAGTGGGTCTAGGGTATCAGTTAGGGTGGAGGCGATATAGTCTAGTCTCTCAAAGCACTTCATGATGACGGAAGTGAATGCTACCGGGCGTTAGTCATTTAGCTCAGATACCTTACCGTTCTTGATAACAGGAACAATGGTGGCCTTCTTGAAGCATGTGGGAACAGCAGACTGGGATGGGGATTGATTGAATATGTCCGTAAACATATCAGCCAGCTGGTCTGTGCATGCTCTGAGGAAGCGGCTAGGGATGCCGTCTGGGCCTGCAGCCTTGCGAGGGTTAACACGTTTAAATGGTTTACTCACGATGGCTGCGATGAAGGAGAGCCCGAAGGTTTTGGTAGTGGGCCGTGTCAGTGGCACTGTATTGTCCTCAAAGTTGTTTAATTTGTCTGGGAGCAAGACGTCGTTGTGCCCGACGGGGCTGGTTTTCTTTTTGTAATCTGTGATTGACTATAGACCCTGCCACATAGGTCTCGTGTCTGAGCCTATGAATTGCGACTCTACTTTTTCTATACTGACTCTTAGCTTGTTTGATTGCCTTGCGGAGGTAATAGCTACACTGTTTGTATTAGGTCATGTTTCCGGTAGCCTTGTCATGATTAAAAGCCGTGGTTTGCGCTTTCAGTTTTGTGCGAATGCTGCCATCAATCCATGGTTTCTGGTTGGGGAAGATTTTAATAGTCACCGTGGGTACAACATCACCAATGCACTTGCTAATGAACTCGCTCACCGAATCAGCGTATACATCAATGTTGTTGTCTGAGGCTATCCGGAACATATCCCAGTCCACGGGATCAAAGTAATCTTGAATTGTGGAATCAGATTGTTCGGACCAGTGTTGAAGAGACCTGAGCACGGGCGTTTCCTGCTTTTGTTTCTGTCTATAGGCTGGGAGCAACAAAATGAAGTCGTGGTCAGATTTGCCGAAAGAAGGGCGAGGTAGGGCTTTTCATGCGTTGCGGAAGTTAGAGTAGCAAGTTAGAGTAGCAATGATCCAGAATTTTGCCAGCCCAGGTCGCACATTCGATATGCTGATAAAATTTAGGGAGCCTTGTTTTCAGATTAACCTTGTTCAAATCCGCAGCTACAACAAATGCAGCCTCAGGATATGTGGTTTCCAGTTTACATAGAGTCCAATGAAGTTCTTTCAGGGCCGTCGAGGTGTCTGCTTAGGGGGGATATGCACAGGTGTGATTATAATCGAAGAGAATTCTCTTGGTAGATAATGCGGTCGGCATTTGATTGTAATTCTAGGTCAGGTGAACAAAAGGACTTGAGTTCCTGTATGTTGTTATGATCACACCACGATTTGTTAATCATAAGGCATACACCTCCGCCCTTCTTCTTACCAGAGAGATGTTTGTTTCTGTCGGCGTGATGCGTGAAGAAACCAGGTGGCTGTACCGACTCTGATAACGTATTCCGAGTGAGCCATGTTTCTGTGAAACAGAGAATGTTTCAATCTCTGATGTCCCTCTGGAAGGCAACCATTGCTCGGATTTTGTCTACCTTGAGACTGGACATTGGCGAGTAGTATACTCGGGAGCGGTGAGCGATGTGCCCGTCTACGGAGCCTGACCAGAAGACCGCTCCGTCTGCACTTCTGCGGCATCGTTGTGTTGGGTCGCCTACTAGGATCCGATCCATTGTCCTGGTGGTGGTCTAAACAGAGGATCTGCTTCGGGAAAGTCGTATTCCTGGCCGTAATGTTGGTAAGTTGACGTTGCTCTTATATCCAATAGTTATTCTCGGCTGTATGTAATAAGACTTAAGATTTCCTAGGTTACCAGTGTAAGAAATAAAACATAAAAAGAGTCTGCTGTCCAACTCATCCCAAACCATCTCAATAAGGTTGAGGTTGGGTGAATGTTGAGGCCAGGTCATCTGATGCAGCACTCCATCACTCTCCTCCTTGGTCAAATAGCCCTTACACAGCCTGGAGGTGTGTTGGGTCATTGTTCTGTTGAAAAACAAATGATTGTCCCACTAAGCGCAAACCAGATGGGATGGCGTATCGCTGCAGATTGCTGTGGTAGCCATGCTGGTTAAGTGTGCCTTGAATTCTAAGTAAATCACAGACAGTGTCACCAGCAAAGCACCCCCACACCATCACATCTCCTCCTCCATGCTTCACGGTGGGAACCACACATGTGGAGATCATCTGTTCACCTACTCTGCGTCTCACAAAGACACAGCGATTGGAACCAAAAATCTAAAATTTGGACTCCTCAGACCAAAGGACAGATTTCCACCGGTCTAATTAATGTCCATTGCTTGTGTTTCTTGGCCCAAGCACGTCTCTTCTTATTATTGGAATCCTTTAGTAGTGGTTTCTTTGCAGGAATTCGACCATGAAAGCCAGATTCACACAGTCTCCTCTGAACAGTTGATTTTGAGCTGTGTCTGTTATTTGAACTCTGAAGCATTTATTTGGTCTCCATTCTGAGATGCAGTTAACTGTAATGAACTTATCCTCTGCAGCAGAGGTAACTCTGGGTCTTCCTTGAGAGACAGTTTCAAAAGCGCTAGATGTTTTTTTGTGACTCCACTTGAAGAAATTGTCCGGATTGACTGGCCTTCATGTCTTAGTAATACTTCTATACTCCTAATTCCTGCTTACAAGCAGGAAGCACCAGTGACTAGATCAATAAAAACGTGGTCAGATGAAGCAGATGCTAAGCTACATGACTATTTTGCTAGCACAGACTGGAATATGTTCTGGTATTCCTTCAATGGCATTGATGAGTACACCACATCAGTCATCAATAAGTTAATCAATGACTTCGTCCCCACAGTACATACCTCAACCAGAAGCCATGGATTACGGGCAACAACCACACTGAGCTAAAGGCGAGATCTGCCGCTTTCAAGGAGCGGGACTCTAACTCGGAAGCATACAAGAAATCTTGCTATGCCCTCCAACGAACCATCAAACAGGCTAAGCGTAAATACAGGACTAAGATCTAATCGTACTACACTGGTTATGATGCTCGTCAGATGTGGCAGGGCTTGCAAACCATTACAAACTACAAAGGGAAGCACAGCTGATACAGTGCCTTGCGAAAGTATTCGGCCCCCTTGAACAGGCTTCAAACATAAAGATATAAAACTGTATTTTTTTGTGAAGAATCAACAACAAGTGTGAAGTGGAATGACATTTATTGGATATTTCAAACTTTTTGAACAAATCAAAAACTGAAAAATTGGGCGTGCAAAATTATTCAGCCCCTTTACTTTCAGTGCAGCAAACTCTCTCCAGAAGTTCAGTGAGGATCTCTGAATGATCCAATGTTGACCTAAATGACTAATGATGATAAATACAATCCACCTGTGTGTAATCAAGTCTCCGTATAAATGCACCTGCACTGTGATAGTCTCAGAGGTCCGTTAAAAGCGCAGAGAGCATCATGAAGAACAAGGAACACACCATAGATACTGTTGTGAAGAATTTTAAAGACGGATTTGGATACAAAAAGATTTCCCATGCTTTAAACATCCCAAGGAGCACTGTGCAAGCGATAATATTGAAATGGAAGGAGTATCAGACCACTGCAAATCTACCAAGACCTGGCCGTCCCTCTAAACTGTCAGCTCATACAAGGAGAAATGACAGAGATGCAGCCAAGAGGCCCATGATCACTCTGGATGAACTGCAGAGATCTACAGCTGAAACTTTTAGGACAACAATCAGTCGTATATTGCACAAATCTGGCCTTTATGGAAGAGTGGCAAGAAGAAAGCCATTTCTTAAAGATATCCATAAAAAGTGTAGTTTAAAGTTTGCCACAAGCCACCTGGGAGACACACCAAACATGTGGAAGAAGGTGCTCTGGTCAGATGAAACCAAAATTGTACTTTTTGGCAACAATGCAAAACGTTATGTTTGGCGTAAAAGCAACACAGCTGAACACACCATCCCCACTGTCAAACATGGTGGCGGCAGCATCATGGTTTGGGTCTGAGCAGGGACAGGGAAGATGGTTAAAATTGACTGGGAAGATGGATGGAGCCAAATACAGGACCATTCTGGAAGAAAACCTGATGGAGTCTGCAAAAGACCTGAGACTGGGACGGAGATTTGTCTTCCAACAAGACAATGATCCAAAACATAAAGCAAAATCTACAATGGAATGGTTCAAAAATAAACATATCCAGGTGTTAGAATGGCCAAGTCAAAGTCCAGACCTGAATCCAATCGAGAATCTGTGGAAAGAACTGAAAACTGCTGTTCACAAATGCTCTCCATCCAACCTCACTGAGCTTGAGCTGTTTTGCAAGGAGGAAGGAACACTCTCGATGTGCAAAACTGATAGAGACATACCCCAAGCGACTTACAGCTGTAATCGCAGCAAAAGGTGGCGCTACAAAGTATTAACTTAAGGGGGCTGAATAATTTTGCACGCCCAATTTTTCAGTTTTTGATTTGTTCAAAAAGTTTGAAATATCCAATAAATGTCGTTCCACTTCATGATTGTGTCCCACTTGTTGTTGATTCTTCACAAAAAAATACAGTTTTATATCTTTATGTTTGAAGCCTGAAATGTGGCAAAAGGTCGCAAAGTTCAAGGGGGCCGAATACTTTCGCAAGGCACTGTAGCTGCCCAGTGACACGAGCCTACCAGACGATCTAAACAACTTCTATGCTTGTTTCGATGTAAATAACACTGAAACATGCATGAGGGCACCAGCTGTTCCAGAAGATTGCGTGATCACGATCTCCGCAGCCGATGTGAGTAAGACCTTTTAAACAGGTCAACATTCACAAGGCCGCAGGGCCAGATGGATTACCAGGACGTGTACTGCGAGCATGCGCTGACCAACTGGCATGTGTCTTCACTGACATTTCCAACCTCTCCCTGTCCGATTCTGTAATACCACCATGTTTTAAGCAGACCACCATGGTCCCTGTGCCCAAGAACACTAAGGTAACCTGCCTAAATGACTACCGACCCGTAGCACTCACGTCTGTAGCCATGAAGTGCTTTGAAAGGCTGGTCATGACTCACATCAACACCATTACCCAAGAAACCCTAGACCCACTACAATTTGCATACTGCCCCAACAGATCCACAGATGATGCAATCTCTATTGCACTCCACACTGCCCTTTCCCACCTGGACCAAAGGAACACCTATGTGAGAATGCTATTCATTGACTACAGCTCAGCGTTCAACATCATAGTGCCCTCAAAGCTCATCAATAAGCTAATGACCCTGGGACTAAACCACTCCCTCTGCGAATGGATCCTGGACTGCCAGACGGGCCCCCCCCCCCCCAGGTAGTAAGGGTAGGTAACAACACATCCGCCACGCTGATCCTCAACACGGGCCCCTCAGGGATACTTGCTCAGTCTCCTCCTGTACTCCCTGTTCACTCATGACTGTGCGACTCCAATACCATCTTTAAGTTTTCCGGTGACAGAACCGTGGTAGGCCTGATCACCGACATTGACGAGACAGCTTATAGGGAGGAGGTCAGAGACCTGGACATGTGGTGCCAGGTTAACAACTCCCTCAATGTGATCAAGACAAAGGAGTTGATTGTGGACTACAGTAAAAATAGGACTGAGCAGCACACCCCCATTCTCATTGACGGGGCTGTTATGGAGCAGATTGGGTGGTGTCCACATCACCAGCAAACTAACATGGTCCAAGCACAACAAGACAGTTGCGAAGAGGGCACGACATAACCTAATCCCCCTCAGGAGACTGAAAAGATTTTGCATGGGTCCTCAGATCATCAAAAGGTTCTACAGCTGCACCATCGAGAGCACCATCGGTTGCATCACTGCCTGGTATGGCAACTGCTCGGTCTCCGACCGCAAGACAGTACAGGGGGTAGTGCAAATGGCCCAGTACATCACTGGGGCCAAGCTTCCTGCCATCCAGGACCTCTATACCAGCCGGTGTCAGAGGAAGGCCCTAAAAATTGTCAAAGACACCAGCCACCCTAGTCATAGACTGTTCCCTCTTCTAAACAGCTTATACCCCCAAGCCATAAGACTCCCAAACATCTAATGAAGTGGCTACCCAGACTATCTGCATCCCCCCCCCCCGTCCCCTCTTCTACACTGCTGCTACCCTCCGTTGTTGTCACCTATACGTAATCACTTTAATAACTCTACCTACATATTACCTCAACTAACCTGTGCCCCTGCACATTGACTCTGTACCGGTTCCCCCCTGTATATCCCTGTAAAAACATAGTCTCGCTATTGTTATTTTACTGCTGCTCTTTAATTACTTTTATTTCTTATTCTTATCCCTATTTTTTTTTTTAAACTGCATTGTTGGTCAGGGGCTCATAAGTAAGCATTTCACTGTAATAAAATCTTTATTTGAATGATGTTTCATAATATGGACTTGGTCTTTAACCAAATAGGGCTATCTTCTGTATACCACCCCTACCTTGTCACAACTGATTGGCTCAAACGCATTAAGAAGGAATTAAATTCCACAAATTAACTGTTAACAAGGCACACATGTTAATTGAAATTAATTCCAGTTGACTACCTCGTGAAGCTGGTTGAGAGAATGCCAAGAGTGTGCAAAGCTGTCATTGCAAAGGGTGTCTGCTATAAAATATATTTTGATTAGTTTAACACCTTTTTTTGTTTACTGTATGATTCCATATGTGTTATTTCCTAATTTTGACGTCTACACTATTATTAAACAATGTTGAAATAGTAAAAATAAAGAAAAACCCTTGAAATTAGTAGGTGTACTAACACTTTTGACTGGTACTGTGCGTGTTTCATAAGGGCCACAAACATCTCTTTTTGAGGCATGTTTGATGAAAGGAAAAATCACATACACTGCAAAACTTACACACACACACACAGGAAAGTGGAACGTGTGTCCATTATCCTCTCCTCCATTGTCCTGCAGCCTGAAAGACACCCTGGTGTCCTACATGGAGCGGAAAGACCTTGACGTTCCCCACGACGTGGATGAGTTGTTCCCCGGAGAGATCAGTCTGGCTCAGTACATAGAAGCCTGGAAGTTCACCGTGGCCTTCAAACAGGAGCGCAGCCAGAGATAGCTCAACCACCGACAACTGATTCTACTCTGCCTTTGTTTGCATCCCACATGGCTCCCTATTCCCTACATAGTGCACTGCTTTTTCTTCCTGAAGAGTCAAACATAATTTCATACTTTTATTGGTTTTTAGACAGGACAGTATGAAGTCAGGGGGACAGACTATGTTGGAGGAATGACAAGTCGGAAGGGAGCATAGCCAAAGCTCCAACCCCCAGACTCCGCCAATGTAGTGCACTACTTTTGACCAACCAGGTTGGGGTGCAATTTCAGATGTAGACTTTGTACAGACTTTATAGTCCCTGTATAGTGTATGTAAGGGCCACAGATATGTTTACAATCAGGTTTATAGAATACACGTATGTGATATAGATGCATATGTTTTACACAGGAGAACATGAAATGAGTGCCTTTTTGGAAATGCACTTTCAAAGTGCCAGCAGACAGGTTCTACTCATGTACAATACCTATAAACTGTTTAATTCTGGTATCTAAAAAGTCAACTGTGATTTGTACTAAGAGTACAATGAGTGAAGGGGAGGAAGTTACGAAAGTTGTAGTTAGCAAATATTTGTTTTATTAGTTGATAAATATGCAAATCCAGTGGAGGCTGCTGAGGGGAGGAAGGCTCATAATGTCTGGAACGGAGCGAATGGAATGGCATCAAACACATTGGAAACTGTGTGTTTGATGTATTTGGTACCATTCCACCTATTCCTCTCCAGCCATTATCACAAGCCCTTCCTCCCCAATTCAGGTTCCACCAACCTCCTGTGATGTACAAAATGTTTGATTGCTGATGATCTTTTGTGCACTTTTCCAATGTGAATTTCTCGGTCACGTAGTGGTGGTAGTGGAGGGAAAGACTGAAGTCTAAATACCTAGACTTTTGGTCTTAGACTCAGGGATGCAACTAGGTGAGATGTTGGACTATAACTCTGGGGTCTGACATTTTTATCTCAACCAAACAGCAATCAAGAAAATAATCAAGATTTATCATAGGTGATGTTTTCTAATGAGGGAAATGAATTTGCACATTTCTGAAGCTACCTTGTTATTAATATCTATGGTGTCCCCAATGGAAAATTAGGTTTTATAATTCACTTTGTCCGTTAGGACCACTGTAGATATCTATTTACATGGCTTTGCCTCAAGTGATATGTTTTGTCCTTTCATAACGGACTCATCTTCAATCATCTAGTCAGAAATGGCATGACAGTTTCCCCTTAGAGAATCACTGCCTTACAGAATAAACCATGCTCATTGTATTTTGCACTTTAAGTTCCTCTTGTTGAACTTAAAGTTGGACCAAACGTTGTTTCTGTGTTTCATTTCATTGCTGAAGAGCGTGACATGCAGTGATTATTATGTTGAAACAAAATAAATTGTTTGTCTCTCAGCAAATCTTTCTTTGTTGTCATTTTATTGTGGTCAATTTATGGTCTTTCTTGCCGCCACTGAAGACTGTTAAAAATGACAGTCATTTGATCAAAGAACAGCGTTCGGTTCAGGACTGTGGGTGTAGCAAATTAACATTTAAAGTGACTGTCCCATATGAGAGTCATAATCAAATGTATCTGTTTGTGATGTGTAACATATAAGTGAAAAGAAGATAAAACAAGCATCATTATTTTACTGACCAGGTGGTCTCCATCAGCCCAAAGTCTAAATGCAGGCAACAAACTGTTCTATTTCTTTATTTAGCACACAAAGCAGTCACACATTTGGACAAATATAAATGATATTTATTAGATTATGATAGTTGAAGTCAAATCTAAAATCAAAGATTATTTGTTATATGCACAGGATACATGGTGTGTACAAGGTACAATGAAATCCTTACTTGCAGGTTGACCTCAACATTACAACAAAAATTTAAAAATAAGTAGAATATAATGGAAAAGGAAGAAATGGGAAACACAAAAAAGGAAATTAGAACTAAATCCATAAGCCTCATTATGAACAGGAGAAGGCAGTTTACTCTGGTTATACGTACATTAGATCAGTGTTATTCAATCTTGTTAAGTAGGAACCCCACTTTAAAAAATCTGTAAATGTTCAATTTTACATCAACCAATATCGAATTCATTCCATTTAATTTCTTATAAAAAATTAAGAGAACCAATAAATATTAGAACTTTTACGATTAACCCCCCCCCCACCTCCCAAAAAACAACAATGTAAATAACACAAAATACACTCAATTTAATCAACTAAATAAAGTGACACACATTCCTGTCAAGTTAAGTGTAAAAAAACATCTTGCAGTACTTTGAGTAGGCTATTTTGAGATTGAGATTTTCATATTGTCCCATACAATAATCTATATTATTGTTTGTTATTTTATTTGTAGGTGGGGACCCCACTGTTTTTCCCTCGCAACCCTGACTCCACTAGGCGTTGCGACCTTTACTTTGAACACCAACAAATTAGCTGAAACATTATGGGCTGGTTTCACAAGGCCACATTAAATCAATATCCAGTTCTAAAATGGCATAACAAGCATTCACATTCCTGACAGAGAACCTGAGATGGTTAAACTGGTCCTGTATCTCACAATTGAGTTTAGCATGACATGTCAAATGTTAATAAAATGACAAACATTAATTTCGTATTACTAAAGCACTTATATTTACTTATTGTAGCATCATCTCAGGTCACAGCTTCAGTGCCTGTTTGGCTTTGAGACAAATATCAGCTGCCCTCTGTCTGAAAACAGCCTGACCGATGCCCAGGTTTAAAGTGGTGCCGAACTTGTAGAGAGAGATTACTGTGTACAAGATATTATCGTCAAAGGATGTAGAGGAAAAAACCTTGCTTGAGTAATGAATGAAAATCCACAGTGCGGTAAAGAGGAAGAGAATTCCCTGCAGGATACCGGCGATGGTGACCCTCATCTGACTGTGCAGTCGGGGAGAGGAGAAGGGGCTGCCGATCTCTTTCATGCTCTTCATGTGTCTGTGCAGGTAGCACACTGTGGCACAGCTTGACCCCAACATCACACAGAGGCAAAAAAAGACGTAGATAATTTTCAAACACTCACTTGCTGTCAGTGTGTGAAGCAGGACTGTTAGAGAGGCAGCATCAGTGGCGTTGGCTAATGTGGTTGTGTTATTTATCGGCACCTTTTTGGGAGAGACATTAGCAGTGCCATTCGTTGATGTGAAACCTGTGCTATTAGTAGGTCCTTTTCCTGAGGAATAGAATTCTCCTGTAGCCCTCACAGCAAATTGAAACACAAAGAACATCCTGTCTCCAAATAGGCCCCAATAGATGATGCTTTTGATGTTCCTCTTCACCCGGGTGAAGAGAGCTCGCTGGGCAGGGACGATCTGGGTGTAGTAGAAGAAATTCAGCCATACAGATGTTGACATGCTGGTTGATGCCATGTACAACATTATTAGATAAGAAGCAGAGTAAAACTCAGAACTGGCAGAGACCATCCACAAGCATTGTGCTGCAATGAGAGAGACCAGGTAGACAGTGGTACAGAATATCATAGATCCCAGCAGTAACTTCATGGGCTGTTTGAGTCCCTCTCTGCCACGCGGTGGACAGAGCATGCAGAAGATGAAAAATATGTTTGCAAAGATGTTGAGAAAGGTGAGCGGTCCGTTGACTATTGTGAATGACAAGTCGTCCATCATGATACGTGTCATTTTTGAAGAGGATTTTCTTTGCAGGGGTAGCCTATCTTCTCTGTCAGTGTCTGGTGTTCAAATACTGGACACCCAATCCCAGTCTGGTGTCTGAGACATCAGGAAAACAAACTCAAATGTAGCGTAACCTGTTTACATTGTAGATATATGCAAATGATTGAGGTGTAACGTCAACACAAAAAGTAACTATTGCATAAGTCACCTGGATCATTAGCATAATTTATCCTACCATTAGTGGTAGAGATGGATTCAACTTAACCTGGACTATAACAACAATTCATAAATACTTTGTCACGTACACGTATTTTGTAGATGTTATTGCAAGCGCAGCAAAAATATTATGTTTCTAGCTCCAACCGTGCAGTAAACCTAACAATACACACAAATTCCCCAAAAATGTAAAGAAAGAAATGAAGAAATATCAGAACGAGTCAGTCAGGAATATAAATATATACAGAGTGGACAAAACATTAAGAACACCTGCTGACCAGGTGAATCCAGGTGAAAGATATGATCCCTTATTGATGTCACTTGTTAAATCCACTTCAGTCAGTATAGATGAAGGGGAGGAGACAGGTTAAAGAAGGATTTTTAAGCCTTGAGAGAATTGAGACATAGATTATGTATGTGTGCCATTCAGAGGGTGAATGGGCAAGACTAAATATTTAAGTGCCTTTGAACAGGGTATGGTAGTAGGTGCCAGGTACGCTGTTTTTTGTCAAGAACTGCAACGCTGGTGGGTTTTTCACGCAACAGTTTCCAGTGTGTATCAAGAATTATACAACGGATGGGTCTAATCCTGGATGCTGATTGGTTAAAACCTCATTACCACTGTTGTCTATTCCACAAGTTACCACCGACTAAATCTATGACACCTATTTACTCTGTTCCATCTGCAATCCACTGTCTCATCAGCCCAGCCAAACAATTTATCTACTTGATCTCCACTATAAAAAGCATCTAGACGTTATCTCACATTTCTTGTAGACTAACATTTAGTTTTCAGCAGTGAAGATTTGTATAAACCTTGTCTGTCTGTCTGACATTTGCAACGTTGTTTCAATATTAAAAGTTGATCTCCAGTTGTCACATAGACTTCATCTTGGGCCTAACAACACCTAACAATGCAGCTGTGGGAAGCCTTGGAGTCAACTTGGGCCAGCATCCCTGTGGAACGCTTTCGACACCTTGTAGATTCCATGCCCCAAAGAATTGAGGCTGTTCTGAGGGACAATATTTAAACTCAACATTATGAAGGTGTACTTAATTTGTTATATATACATGATATGTATATGATGGTATGTATAGACAGTATGGACAGTATACGAACAGAAAAGGTGTGTACAGCAGTATTTATGTAGGATGAGCCTTGGTTAGAATACAGTGTATACATATGAAGTGGGTAAAACTGTATGTAAACATTATTAAAGTGACTATCTACATAGGGAAGCAGTCTTTAAGGTGCAGGGTAGAGTACCGAGTGGTAGTCGGCTAGTAATAGTGAGTAAGTTCAGGGCAGGGTACTGGGTGGAGGCTGTCTAGTGTTGACTATTTAACAGTCGGATGGCCTGGAAGATGTTAGAAGATGTTTCTCAGTCTCTCGGTCCCAACTTTGATGCACCTGTACTGTTTCCACCATAAAGATGGTAGTGGGGTGAACAGGCCATGGCTCGGGTGGATGAGGTCCTTGACAGTGGGTGCTGTAGATGTCCTGGAGGGCAGGCAGTGTGCACCTGTTGATACGTTGGGCTGATCGCACAACCCTCTGGAGAGCCCTGCGATTGCGGATGGTGCAATTGCCGTACCAGGTGGTGATACAGCCCGACAGGATGCTCTCAATGGTGCATTTGTAGAAGTTTGTATGGTGCATTTGTAGAGGTTTGTGACAGTCTTAGGGGCTAAGCCAAATTTATTCAGCTTCATGAGGTTGAGGAGGCAGCACACTGTCTGTGTGGATGGATCATTTCAGGTTGTCTGTGATATACATGCCAAGGAACTTGTAGCTTTTCACCCTCTCCACTGCGCCCCCGTCAATGTGGATGGGGGTGTGCTATCTCTGCTGTTTCTGCTTTTTTGTTGACGTTGAGGGAGAGGTTATTTTCCTGGCACCACTCCACCAGGGCCCTCACCTCCTCCATGTGGGCTCTCGTTGTTCTTGGTAATCAGGCCTACCACTAATGTGTCGTCTGCAAACTTCATGATTGAGTTGGAGATGTGCATGGCCACAAAGTCATGGGTGAACAGGGAGTACAGGAGGGGGCTGAGCACACGTCCTTGTGGAGCCTCTGTGTTGAGGATCAGTGTAGCGTCGGTGTTGTTGCCTACCTTCACCACCTGGAGTCGGCCCGGAAGGAGGTACAGGATCCAGTTTCACAGGACAGGGCTCAGACCCAGGGCCCCGAGCTTAGTGATGAGCTTGGAGGGCACTATGGGGTTGAAGGCTGAGCTGTAGTCGATGAACAGCATTCTTACATAGGTATTCCTCTTGTCCAGATGTGATAGGGCAGTGTACAGTGCGATGGTGATTTGGTCATCTGTGGATCTGTTCGGTTGGAATGCAAATTGTAGTGGGTCTAGGGTGTCGGGTAAGGTGGAGGTGATCCTTAACTAGCCTCTCAAAGCACTTCATGATGGCAGAAGTAATTTAGTTCTGTTACCTTTGCTTTCTTGGGTACAGAATCAATGATGGACATCTTGAAGCAAGTGGGATAGGGAGAGATTGAGTATGTCATTAAACACTCTAGCCAGCTGGTCTGCGCATGCTCTGAGCTGTCAGCCGTGCGAGGGTTAACACGCTTGAATGTCTTACTCACGTCGGCCACGGAGAACGAGAGCTCACAATCATCGTGAGTGGCGGTGGCCTGCATTGGCGGCATTGTGTTTTCCTTGAAGCAGGCGAAGAAGGTGTTTAGCTTGTCCGGGAGCAAGGCATCGGTGGCATGGCCAGCTTTCCCTTTAGAATCCATGATTGTCGATGCCATATATGCCTCATGTCTGAGCTGTTGAATTGAGACTCCACTTTGTCCCTGTTCTGTCGTTTTGCTTGTTTGATTGCCTTACGGAGGGCATAGCTGGTCTGTTTGTACACGTCCATGTTCAAAGTCACCTTGCCATGGTTTAATGTATTTCAGTTTTGTATGAATGCTGCGCTCTATCCAAAGTTTTAATTGTCACAGTGGGAATAACATCTTCTATGAAGGCGATGTTATTCCCACAAGGGTAAGTTCATCGTTAGCACCATAGGATCCTATGGTTCTAAGATGAACTTAGCCTTAAAACCTCTTAAGGATCTTACCATTGGGGCCTAAAATGACATAACCAAATCTAACTGCCCGAGGCTCAGGACCTGAAGCAAGGATATGCATATTCTTGATACCATTTGAAAGGAAACACTTTGACGTTTGTGGAAATATGAAATTAATGTTGGAGAATATAACACATTAGATCTGGTAAAAGATAATGAAAACTGCAGATTAAGGCCATATAATCAGAAATGAATTTAGACACAATTTAGATTTTGTTAACCAGATGGCAGCAAACTGATTCAGTGAAGCATTATTTTACTACACTATAGTCTGCCATTTCCAAATGAGACGTTTTTCCAAATGAACTTTTGAATTCACCAAAAGTGCTTTACAGTGGCTAATGATGGCAAAGTTGTTTTCTACAAATGATTTGCCTACTTTAGCACTGTGTAATTTAGATGAAACAGTCACTAGCAACCGTTCAGAATGACTGGGCATCAGTCATTAGTAGGGCTGTAATGCATTATATGTTTTACAATGGCTCAAGGATGCTATACAAGCAATTATCTTGTATAGTGAGTATTATAAGGCACTATAGCTGTATACACTTATAAGGCATTATATGTGTACACATCAAAGTGTTACCGAACATTGCATAACATTCCTGCATGTGTAAAATTAGGTAATATTCTGTGGTTGGTGGCAGAGGGACTACATCAACATTTCTGAAAGGCTCTTGAAATCTCAGGTTGATTGCTTTTACGAGGCATCTATCTTCTAAAACGGAAATAGTCTGTATGCCAGTATGAAAATGGGTTCAAATGTTTCATAACCTGTTTGCATATCAAAAACAGATGGAAATACCAACCAGCTTCCAATTGCTGGCGTGCCTCTGAAGCTAAGCAGGGTTGGGCCAGGTCAATCCAGCAGTGTATTCATTCTGTAGTAGGTTTCTTAAACAGAAGCAAAGGTTTCTTAAACAGAAGCAAACATAATAAAATAGAGTGGGACCTACCTGAATTTAACCAATAGAAACTTTGGTTTTGCTCGGTTTGCTTCCATTTGGTTCTTAAGTGATAAACTGTTTCCGTAATGAATATACCCCAGGTAAAATGCTTATGGAAGTGGTGTTGGAGGGCCAGTAGGGGGCACTATTTGAAAGTCCCAATGCCCCGGGGTGGTGACTGGGAACCACTGCCCCGGGCTCGGTTTCAACAAAAGCATCCTAGCTAGCAGACTGGCTGCAGACTTTATAGAGCTGGATGCTAGCTAGCAGACTGGCTGCAGACTTGATAGTGCTCAGAGCTAGCTAGCAGATTGGCTGTAGACTTGGTAGAGCTCAGAGCTAGCTAGAAGATCGGCTAAAGACTTGTGGAACGGAATGTCATGGATGCAGGTGACCACCTAGCTTGCTAAACAGGCACTTTCCATGTACTTGACACTGTGAAATAAAATGTTACCAGGGTAGCTAAGTGTGTGTTATTGTTCATTGATATATCCATTGTTGAAATTATCGCATTTTACTACAGTGCTGCCAACTTTTGAAGAAAGCTTGGAGTGAGATTTGCTATGTGAATTTCATTTCCACCTGGCACACCCCCTAGACAATGGGTCTGGGTGTCCTCCCCCATGAATCTTTCACTGTTTTAAAGCTATTTTCCTGCAGTTCTACATATTTTGACATGAACCACAAGTCAGGCATATTCAGGATGCTTTGAATATTAAATTAACACTCAAAATGTGATAACTTTGTTACTTTTTGGGGGGATGAAATTTGAAGATTGCAAATATTTTGTTTACATATTTTTTTTAGGTGGTTTGACACTTTATTCAGACAGCAATGAAATGGGGAGACAGGCAAATGGGAGAAAGGTTAGAATCAGGGCTTGAACTCTGGTCTAAGGTAGAAAGCTGTATGTGACATGTGCCAGGGAGTGTTTGAACTACATCAAGGCTCTGCATAGGAAATACTAACCTCAGCAACAACAACAAAAAATCGTCCTGTCAGTATTTGTATGACCATAACAAGATTCAACAACTGAGACATAAACTGAACAAGTTCCACAGACATGAGAACAAGTTCCACAGAAATTGAATAATGTGTCCTTGGACAAAGGGGGGATCAAAATCAAAAGTAAGTCAGTATCTGGTGTGGCCACAGGTCCCAGACGTGCTCAATGGGATTGAGATCCGGGCTCTTTGTTGGCCATGGCAGAACACTGACAGTCCTGTCTTGCAGGAAATCACGCACAGAACGAGCAGTATGGCTGGTGGCATTGTCATGCTGGAGGGTCATGTCAGGATGAGCCTGCAGGAAGGGTACCACATGAGGGAGGAGGATGTCATCCCTGTAACGCACAGCGCTGAGATTGCCTGCAATGACAACAAGCTCAGTCTGATGATGCTTTGACACACTGCCCCAGACCATGATGGACCCTCCACCTCCAAATCGATCCCGCTCCAGAGAACAGGCCTCGGTGTAACGCTCATTCCTTTGACAATAAACGTGAATCCGACCATCATCCCTGGTGAGACAAAACCGCGACTCGTCAGTGAAGAGCACTTTTTGCCAGTCCGTTCTGGTCCAGCGACGGTGGGTTTGTGACTGTAGGCGACATTGTTGCCGGTGATGTCTGGTGAGGACCTGCTTTACAACAGGCCTACAATCCCTCAGTCCAGCCTATCTCAGCCTATTGCCGACAGTCTGAGCACTGATGGAGGGATTGTGCATTCCTGGTGTAACACGGGCAGTTGCTGTTGCCACCCTGTACCTGTCCCGCAGGTGTGATGTTCGGATGTACCGATCCTGTGCAGGTTGTTACACGTGGTCTGCCACTGCGAGGACAATCAGCTGTCCATCCTGTCTCCCTGTAGCGCTGTCTTATGCGTCTCACAGTACGGACATTGCAATTCATTGCCCTGGCAACATCTGCAGTCCTCATGCCTCCTTGCAGCATGCCTAAGGCACATTCACGTAGATGAGCAGGAACCCTGGGCATCTTTCTTTTGGTGTTTTTCAGAGTCAGTAGAAAGGCCTCTTTAGTGTCCTAAGCTTTCAGAATTAAAAATAATTATGTAAATACTTATGAGCATTTATTTTATTATAAGGCACAGTATAAGTGCATATAAGGAATAATTGTATTATATGTATTTTAAGGAATAGTAAATGCACTAAACTCAGCACCAAACTCACCAAGAACCCCCTGTTGGTCACATGTTTGTCTTGATTTTTTTCCTTAAATTTTTCCCCTCTTCCCAGCATAGGGCGCTAGTCGATTCTGGTGCAGCTGGGAACTTTATGGATCGCGGACTCGCCCTTAAGTTAGGTGTTCCGTTCATGCCGATAGATTCTCCCTTTCCCGTGCACTCCCTAGATAGCCGGCCATTAGGGTCAGGGATGGTCAGGGAGACCACGGTCCCACTGGACATGGTGACGCGGGGGAATCATAGGGAGCATATCAGTCTCTATATTATTGATTCGCCTGCGTTTCCAGTGGGGCTAGGGATTCCCTGGCTGGCCCGTCACAATCCTAAGATTTCGTGGAGACAGGGGGTTCTCCAGGGGTGGTCAGAGGAGTGTTCTGGAAGGTGTCTGGGAGTTTCCATCGGTGCCACATCCATGGAGAGTCCAGACCAGGGTTCCACGGTGTGCATTCCCCCCGAGTATGCCGATTTGGCAATCGCTTTCAGTAAAAAGAAAGCGACTAATTTACCACCTCATCGACCGGGAGGGGATTGTACGATAGATCTCCAGGTAAACGCTGTGCTTCCCAAGAGTCACGTGTACCCATTGTCCCAAGAGGAGACGTTGGCTATGGAGACACAGGTCTCTGACCTCCTCCCTATAGGCTGTTTCGTCGTTGTCGGTGATGTCTGGGGTCTGCCATTTTTATCTCAACCAAACAGCAATCAAGAAAATAAAGATTTATCATAGGTGATGTTTTCTAATGAGGGAAATGAATTTGCACATTTCTGAAGCTACCTTGTTATTAATATCTACGGTGTCCCCAATGGAAAATTAGGTTTTATAATTCACTTTGTCCGTTAGGGCCACCGTAGATATCTATTTACATGGCTTTGCCTCAAGTGATATGTTTTGTCCTTTCATAACGGACTCATCTTCAATCATCTAGTCAGAAATGGCATGACAGTTTCCCCTTAGAGAATCACTGCCTTACAGAATAAACCATGCTCATTGTATTTTGTACTTTAAGTTCCACTTGTTGAACTTAAAGTTGGACCAAACGTTGTTTCTGTGTTTCATTTCATTGCTGAAGAGTGTGACATGCAGTGATTATTATGTTGAAACAAAATAAATAGTTTGCTTCTCAGCAAATCTTTTTTTGTTGACAATTTATGGTCTTTCTTGCCGCCACTGAAGACTGTTAAAAATGACAGTCATTTGATCAAAGAACAGCGTTCGGTTCAGGACTGTGGGTGTAGCAAATTAACATTTAAAGTGACTGTCCCATATGAGAGTCATAATCAAATGTATCTGTTTGTGATGTGTAACATATAAGTGAAAAGAAGATAAAACAAGCATCATTATTTTACTGACCAGGTGGTCTCCATCAGCCCAAAGTCTAAATGCAGGCAACAAACTCTGTTCTGTTTCTTTACTTAGCACACAGAGCAGTCACACATTTGGACAAATATAAATTATATTTATTAGATTATGATAGTTGAAGTCAAATCTAAAATCAAAGATTATTTGTTATATGCACAGGATACATGGTGTGTACACAGTACATGTAACGGTTTTCTTGTGGTGAAGTAGAGGCGGACCAAAACGCAGCGTGGTTATATTGATTCATGTTTAATAAAAAAAGATAAACACGAACACTACAAAACAATAAACGTGGGAAAACCAAAAACAGCCCTATCTGGTGCAAAACACAGAGACAGGAACAATCACCCACAAACACACAGTGCAACCCAGGCTACCTAAGTATGATTCTCAATCAGAGACAACTATTGCCACCTGCCTCTGATTGAGAACCATTCTAGGCCGAAACATAGAAATACCCAAATCATAGAAAAACAAACATAGACTGCCCACCCCAACTCACTCCCTGACCATACTAACTAAATACAAAACAAAGGAAATAAAGGTCAGAACGTGACAGTACAATGAAATGCTTACTTGCAGGTTGACCTCAACATTACAACAAAAATGTAAAAATAAGTAGAATATAATGGAAAAGGAAGAAATGGGAAACACAAAAAATGAAAAAAGTACTAAATCCATAAGCCTCATTATGAACAGGAGAAGGCCGTTTACTCTGGTTATACGTACACTTTAAAAAATCTGTAAATGTTCAATTTTACATCAACCAATATTAAATTCATTCCATTTAATTTCTTATAAAAAATTAAGAGAACCAATAAATATTAGAACTTTTACGATTAATCCCCCCCCCTCCCAAAAAACAACAATGTAAATAACACAAAATACACTGTCAATTTAATCAACTAAATAAAGTGACACACATTCCTGTCAGGTCTGGCAGTTGGGCCTCTGGTTTAGAAACTGTGCTGCTACTGTACTAGAATTGGGATTGTTTGCTTAAATGTCCTGAGAACTACAACAAAAAGTACATGGAATGGAAGTCCTTTTCTGATTAGTCATTGTGTCATTGTGGGAAATTAGTGTGTTGAAACTCTGCATTCAGCTATGACATGCTAACTAAACATTCTCATTTGGCTAGCTACCGATTTCAAAAGTTAAGTGTAAAAAAACATCTTGCAGTACTTTGAGTAGGCTATTTTGGGATTGGTTATGCAAGATGTTATTTTTCAAATGATTTTCATATTGTCCCATACAATAATCTAAATTCTTGTTTGTTATTTTATTTGTAGGTGGGGACCCCACTGTATTTCCCTCGCAACCCTGACTCCACTAGGCGTTGCGACCTTTATTTTGAATACCAACAAATTTGATGAAACATTATGGGCTGGTTTCACAAGGCCACATTAAATCAATATCCAGTTCTAAAATGGCATAACAAGCATTCACATTCCTGCCAGAGAACCTGAGATGGTTAAACTGGTCCTGTATCTCACAATTGAGTTTAGCATGAAATGTCAAATGTTAATAAAATGACAAACATTAATTTCGTATTACTAAAGCACTTATATT
This sequence comes from Oncorhynchus clarkii lewisi, assembly GCF_045791955.1. Lineage (NCBI taxonomy): Eukaryota > Metazoa > Chordata > Actinopteri > Salmoniformes > Salmonidae > Oncorhynchus > Oncorhynchus clarkii. The sequence goes on along the minus strand of NC_092159.1, from coordinate 57,823,500 downwards.
TACTTATTGTAGCATCATCTCAGGTCACAGCTTCAGTGCCTGTTTGGCTTTGAGACAAATATCAGCTGCCCTCTGTCTGAAAACAGCCTGACCGATGCCCAGGTTGAAAGTGGTGCCGAACTTGTATAGAGAGATTACTGTGTACAAGATATTATCGTCAAAGGATGTAGAAGAAAGAACCTTGCTTGAGTAATGAATGAAAATCCACAGTGCGGTAAAGAGGAAGAGAATTCCCTGCAGGATACCGGCGATGGTGACCCTCATCTGACTGTGCAGTCGGGGAGAGGAGAAGGGGCTGCCGCTCTCTTTCATGCTCTTCATGTGTCTGTGCAGGTAGCACACCGTGGCACAGCTTGACCCCACCATCACACAGAGGCCAAAAAGCACATAGATAATTTTCAACGACTGACTTGCTATCAGTGTGTGAAGCAGGACTGTTAGAGAGGCAGCATCAGTGGCGTTGGCTAATGTGGTTGTGTTATTTATCGGCACCTTTTTGGGAGAGACATTAGCAGTGCCATTCGTTGATGTGAAACCTGTGCTATTTGTAGGTCCTTTTCCTGAGGAATAAAATTCTCCTGCAGCCCTCACAGCAAATTGAAAAATAACAAACATCCTGTCTCCAAATAGGCCCCAATAGATGATGCTTTTGATGTTCCTCTTCACCCGGGTGAAGAGAGCTCGCTGGGCAGGGACGATCTGGGTGTAGTAGAAGAAATTCAGCCATACAGATGTTGACATGCTGGTTGCTGCCATGTACATCATTATTAGATAAGAAGCAGAGTAAATCTCAGAACTGGCAGAGACCATCCACAAGCATTGTGCTGCAATGAGAGAGACCAGGTAGACAGTGGTACAGAATATCATAGATCCCAGCAGTAACTTCATGGGCTGTTTGAGTCCCTCTCTGCCACGCGGTGGACAGAGCATGCAGAAGATGAAAAATATGTTTGCAAATATGTTGAGAAAGGTGAGCGGTCCGTTGACTATTGTGAATGACAAGTTGTCCATCATGATACGTGTAATTTTTGAAGTGGTTTTTGTAGCCTATCTTCTCTGTCAGTGTCTGGTGTTCAAATACTGGACACCCAATCCCAGTCTGGTGTCTGAGACATCAGGAAAACAAACTCAAATGTAGCGTAACCTATTTACATTGCAGATACATGCAAATGATTGAGGTGTAACGTCAACACAAAAAGTGACTATTGCATAAGTCACCTGCATCATTAGCATAATTTATCCTATCATTAGTGGTAGAGATGGATTCAACTTAACTCAGACTGTAAAAGCAATTTGTAAATGCTTTGTCACGTACACATATTTTGTAGATGTTTTTGGAAGCGCAGCAAAAATATTATGTTTCTAGCTCCAACCGTGCAGTAAACCTAACAATACACACAAATTCCCCAAAAATGTAAAGAAAGAAATGAAGAAATATCAGAACGAGTCAGTCAGGAATATAAATATATACAGAGTGGACAAAACATTAAGAACACCTGCTGACCAGGTGAATCCAGGTGAAAGATATGATCCCTTATTGATGTCACTTGTTAAATCCACTTCAGTCAGTATAGATGAAGGGGAGGAGACAGGTTAAAGAAGGATTTTTAAGCCTTGAGAGAATTGAGACATAGATTGTGTATGTGTGCCATTCAGAGGGTGAATGGGCAAGACTAAATATTTAAGTGCCTTTGAACAGGGTATGGTAGTAGGTGCCAGGCACACTGTTTTTTGTCAAGAACTGCAATGCTGGTGGGTTTTCAGTGTGAATCAAGAATTATACAACGGATGGGTCTAATCCTGGATGCTGATTGGTTAAAACCTCATTACCACTGTTGTCTATTCCACAAGTTACCACCGGCTAAATCTATGACACCTATTTACTCTGTTCCATCTGACTGTGCAATCCACTGTCTCATCAGCCCAGCCAAACAATTTATCTACTTGATCTCCACTATAAAAAGCATCTAGACGTTATCTCACATTTCTTTTAGACTAACATTTAGTTTTCAACAGTGGAGATTTGAATAAACATTGTCTGTCTCTCTGACATTTGCAACATTGTTTCAATATTAAAAGTTGATCTCCAGTTGTCACATAGACTTCGTCTTGGGCCTAACAACACCTAACAATGCAGCTGTGGGAAGCCTTGGAGTCAACTTGGGCCAGCATCCCTGTGGAACGCTTTCGACACCTTGTAGATTCCATGCCCCAAAGAATTGAGGCTGTTCTGAGGGACAATATTTAAACTCAACATTATGAAGGTGTACTTAATTTGTTATATATACAGTACCTTGCGAAAGTATTCGGCCCCCTTGAACTTTGCGACCTTTTGCCACATTTCAGGCTTCAAACATAAAGATATAAAACTGTATTTTTTTGTGAAGAATCAACAACAAGTGGCACACAATCATGAAGTGGAATGACATTTATTGGATATTTCAAACTTTTTTAACAAATCAAAAACTGAAAAATTGGGCGTGCAAAATTATTCAGCCCCTTTACTTTCAGTGCAGCAAACTCTCTCCAGAAGTTCCGTGAGGATCTCTGAATGATCCAATGTTGACCTAAATGACTAATGATGATAAATACAATCCACCTGTGTGTAATCAAGTCTCCGTATAAATGCACCTGCACTGTGATAGTCTCAGAGGTCCGTTAAAAGCGCAGAGAGCATCATGAAGAACAAGGAACACACCAGACAGGTCCGAGATACTGTTGTGAAGAAGTTTAAAGCCGGATTTGGATACAAAAAGATTTCCCAAGCTTTAAACATCCCAAGGAGCACTGTGCAAGCGATAATATTGAAATGGAAGGAGCATCAGACCACTGCAAATCTACCAAGACCTGGCCGTCCCTCTAAACTTTCAGCTCATACAAGGAGAAGACTGATCAGAGATGCAGCCAAGAGGCCCATGATCACTCTGGATGAACTGCAGAGATCTACAGCTGAGGTGGGAGACTCTGTCCATAGGACAACAATCAGTCGTATATTGCACAAATCTGGCCTTTATGGAAGAGTGGCAAGAAGAAAGCCATTTCTTAAAGATATCCATAAAAAGTGTTGTTTAAAGTTTGCCACAAGCCACCTGGGAGACACACCAAACATGTGGAAGAAGGTGCTCTGGTCAGATGAAACCAAAATTGAACTTTTTGGCAACAATGCAAAACGTTATGTTTGGCGTAAAAGCAACACAGCTGAACACACCATCCCCACTGTCAAACATGGTGGTGGCAGCATCATGGTTTGGGCCTGCTTTTCTTCAGCAGGGACAGGGAAGATGGTTAAAATTGATGGGAAGATGGATGGAGCCAAATACAGGACCATTCTGGAAGAAAACCTGATGGAGTCTGCAAAAGACCTGAGACTGGGACGGAGATTTGTCTTCCAACAAGACAATGATCCAAAACATAAAGCAAAATCTACAATGGAATGGTTCAAAAATAAACATATCCAGGTATTAGAATGGCCAAGTCAAAGTCCAGACCTGAATCCAATCGAGAATCTGTGGAAAGAACTGAAAACTGCTGTTCACAAATGCTCTCCATCCAACCTCACTGAGCTCGAGCTGTTTTGCAAGGAGGAATGGGAAAAAATGTCAGTCTCTCGATGTGCAAAACTGATAGAGACATACCCCAAGCGACTTACAGCTGTAATCGCAGCAAAAGGTGGCGCTACATAGTATTAACTTAAGGGGGCTGAATAATTTTGCACGCCCAATTTTTCAGTTTTTGATTTGTTAAAAAAGTTTGAAATATCCAATAAATGTCGTTCCACTTCATGATTGTGTCCCACTTGTTGTTGATTCTACACAAAACAATACAGTTTTATGTCTTTATGTTTGAAGCCTGAAATGTGGCAAAAGGTTGCAAAGTTCAAAGGGGCCGAATACTTTCGCAAGGCACTGTACATTATATGTATATGATGGTGTGTATAGACAGTATGGACAGTATACGAACAGAAAAGGTGTGTACAGCAGTATTTATGTAGGATGAGCCTTGATTAGAATACAGTGTATACATATGAAGTGGGTAAAAACTGTAAGTAAACATTATTAAAGTGACTATCTACATAGGGAAGCAGTCTTTAAGGTGCAGGGTAGAGTACCGAGTGGTAGTCGGCTAGTAATAGTGAGTAAGTTCAGGGCAGGGTACTGGGTGGAGGCTGTCTAGTGTTGACTATTTAACAGTCTGATGGCCTGGAATATGTTAGAAGATGTTTCTCAGTCTCTCGGTCCCAACTTTGATGCACCTGTACTGTTTCCGCCCTCTAGATGGTAGTGGGGTGAACAGGCCATGGCTCGGGTGGATGAGGTCCTTGACACTGGGTGCTGTAGATGTCCTGGAGGGCAGACAGTGTGCCCCTGGTGTGTTGGGTTGATCGCACAACCCTCTGGAGAGCCCTGCGGTTGCAGATGGTGCAATTACCACACCAGGCGGTGATACTGCCCGACAGGATGCTCTCAATGGTGCATTTGTAGAAGTTTGTATGGTGCATTTGTAGAGGTTTGTGAAAGTCTTAGGGGCCAAGCCAAATTTATTCAGCTTCATGAGGTTGAGGAGGCAGCACACTGTCTGTGTGGATGGATCATTTCAGGTTGTCAGTGATATACATGCCAAGGAACTTGTAGCTTTTCACCCTCTCCACTGCGCCCCCATCAATGTGGATGGGGGTGTGCTATCTCTGCTGTTTCTGCTTTTTTGTTGACGTTGAGGGAGAGGTTATTTTCCTGGCACCACTCCACTAGGGCCCTCACCTCCTCCATGTGGGCTCTCGTTGTTCTTGGTAATCAGGTCTACCACTAATGTGTCATCTGCAAACTTCATGATTGAGTTGGAGATGTGCATGGCCACAAAGTCATGGGTGAACAGGGAGTACAGGAGCGGGCTGAGCACACACCCTTGCGGTGTTGTTGCCTACCTTCACCACCTGTAGTCGGCCCGGAAGGAGGTACATGATCCAGTTTCACAGGACAGGGCTCAAACCCAGGGCCCCAAGCTTAGTGATGAGCTTGGAGGGCACTATGGGGTTGAAGGCTGAGCTGTAGTCGTTGAACAGCGTTCTTACATAGGTATTCCTCTATTCCAGATGAGATAGGGCAGTGTACAGTGCGACGGCGATTGGGTCATCTGTGGATCTGTTTTCGGGCTGTACCCATTGTTGTGGGTCTAGGGTGTTGGGTAAGGTGGAGGTGATCCTTAACTAGCCTCTCAAAGCACTTCATGATGACAGAAGTAATTTAGTTCTGTTACCTTTGCTTTCTTGGGTACAGAATCAATGGTGGACATCTTGAAGCAAGTGGGATAGGGAGAGATTGAGTATGTCATTAAACACTCTAGCCAGCTGGTCTGCGCATGCTCTGAGCTGTCAGCCGTGCGAGGGTTAACACGCTTGAATGTCTTACTCACGTCGGCCACGGAGAACGAGAGCTCACAATCATCGTGAGTGGCGGTGGCCTGCATTGGCGGCATTGTGTTTTCCTTGAAGCTAGCGAAGAAGGTGTTTAGCTTGTCCGGGAGCAAGGCATCGGTGGCATGGCCAGCTTTTCCTTTATAATCCAAGATTGTCGCTGCCACATATGCCTCATGTCTGAGCTGTTGAATTGCAACTCCACTTTGTCCCTGTTCTGTCGTTTTGCTTGTTTGATTGCCTTACATAGCTGTTCTGTTTGTACACGTCCATGTTCCCAGTGACCTTGCCATGGTTAAATGTCTTTCAGTTTTACGTGAATGCTGTGCTCTATCCAAAGTTTTTTGTTTGGATACATTTTAATCGTCACAGTGGGAACAACATCTTCTATGAATAGGATGTTGTTCCCACAAGGCTAAGTTCATCGTTAGCACCATAGGATTCTATTGTTCTAATATGAACTTAGTCTGAAGATGCTTTTGGGAAACCGAGCCCAGGGCAGTGGTTCCCATTCACCGCCCTGGGGCATTGGAATTTTTGAATAGTGCCCCCTACTGGCCCTCCAACACCACTTCCAGAAGTATTTTACCTGGGGTAAATTCCTTACGGAAAGAGTTTATCGCTTAAGATCCAAATGGAAGCAAACCGAGCAAAACAAAAGTTTCTACTGGACAAATTCAGGTAGGTCTCGCTTGGTTTCATTACGTTTGCTTCTGTTTAAGAAGCCTTTTTACTACAGAATGAATACACCCCTGGATTGGCCTGGCCCAACCCTGCTTAGCTTCAGAGGCACGCCAGCAATTGGAAGCTGGTTGGTATTTCCATCTGTTTTTGATATGCAAACAGGTTATGGAACATTTGAACCCATTTTCATACTGGCATACAGACTATTTCCGTTTTAGAAGATAGATGCCTCCGTAAAAGCAATCAACCTGAAGAGACTTTCAGAAATGTTGATGTAGTCCCTCTGCCACCAACCACAGCATATTACCTCATTTTACACATGCAGGAATGTTATGTAATGTTCAGTAACACTTTGATGTGTACACATATAATGCCTTATAAGTGTATACAGCTATAGTGCCTTATAATACTCACTATACAAGATAATTGCTTGTATAGCATCCTTGAGCCATTGTAAAACATATAATGCATTACAGCCCTACTAATCAGAAAATGGTCTGTCACAGGTGGCATAATGCTTAAAAAGCACTATGCCATGACGGCATTATAAAGTGTCTTATAGCATAGTTTCATAATTAATTATGAAGCTCTATGAAACACTTAATGTGTTTTCTTTACTTTAAATAAAGGGATTCAGTTAATTATAAAACACTATAATAGGTATTCATGGGTTGCTTGTTTGCATCGTTGACATTATTATGAACTTTCTTCAGAGGCTGCAGCCATATTTGTGTCCAACTGATGACTGATGCCCAGTCATTCTGAACGGTCGCTAGTGACTGTTTCATCTAAATTACACAGTGCTAAAGTAGGCAAATCATTTGTAGAAAACAACTTTGCCATCATTAGCCACTGTAATGCACTTTAGGTGAATTCAAAAGTTCCTGTGGAATAACGGCTCATTTGGAAAAACTCCTGGCAGACTATAGTGTAGTAAAGTAATGCTTCACTGAATCAGTTTGAAATGTTGCATACACACTGCTGCCATCTGGTTACCAAAATCTAAATTGTGTCTAAACTCCTATCTGATTATATGGCCTTTCTCTGCGTTTTTTGTTTGTATTATCTTTTACCAGATCTGATGTGTTATATTCTCCTACATTAATCTCCTACATTTCATATTTCCACAAACGTCAAAGTGTTTCCTTTCAAATGGTATCAAGAATATGCATATCCTTGCTTCAGGTTCTGCGCTACAGGCAGTTAGATTTGGGTATGTCATTTTAGGCCCCAATGGTATGATCCTTAAGAGGCTAGCTAGCAGACTGGCTGCAGACTTGATAGAGTTGGGAGCTACAGTAGCTAGCAGACTGGCTACAGACTTGATAGAGTTGGGAGCTCCAGTAGCTAGCAGACCGGCTGCAGACTTGATAGAGCTGGGAGCTAGCTAGCATACTGGCTGCAGACTTGATAGAGCTCAGAGCTAGCTAGAACACCGGCTACAGACTTGTGGAAGGGAATGTTATGGATGCATGTGACCACCTAGCTTGCTAAACAGGCACTTTCCATGTACTTGACACTATGAAATAAAATGTTACCAGGGTAGCTAAGTGTGTGTTGTTGTTCATTGTTATATCCATTGTTGTAATTATAGCATTTTACTCCAGTGCTGCCAACATTTGAAGGAAGCTTGGAGTGAGATTTGCTATGTGAATTTCATTGCCACCTGGCACAACCCCTATACAAGGGGTCTGGGTGTCCTCCCCCATGAATCTTTTACTGTTTTAAAGCTAATTTCCTGCAATTCTACGTATTTTGACATGAACCACAAGTCAGGCATATTCAGGATGCTTTGAATATTAAATTAACACTCAAAATGTGATAACATTGTTACTTTGAGATTTTTGGAGGATGAAATTTGAAGAATGCAAATATTTTTGTTTACATATTTTTTTTTAGGTGGTTTGACACTTTATTCACACAGTAATGAAATGGGGAGACAGGCAAATGGGAGAAAGGTTAGAATCAGGGCTTGAACTCTGGTCTCAGGTAGAAAGATCATATGACATGTGCCAGGGAGTGTTTGAACTATATCAAGGCTCTGCATAGGAAATACTAAACTCAGCAAAAAAAGAAACGTCCTCTCACTGTCAACTGCGTTTATTTTCAGCGAACTTAACATGTGTAAATATTTGTATGACCATAACAAGATTCAACAACTGAGACGTAAACTGAACCAGTTCCACAGACATGTGAACAAGTTCCACAGAAATTGAATAATGTGTCCCTGAACAAAGGTGGGGTCAAAATCAAAAGTTACAGTCAGTATCTGGTGTGGCCACAGGTCCCAGACGTGCTCAATGGGATTGAGATCCGGGCTCTTCGCTGGCCATGGCAGATCACTGACATTCCTGTCTTACAGGAAATCACGCACAGAACGAGCAGTATGGCTGGTGGCATTGTCATGCTGGAGGGTCATGTCAGGATGAGCCTGCAGGAAGGGTACCACATGAGGGAGGAGGATGTCATCCCTGTAACTCGCAGCGCTGAGATTGCATGCAATGACAACAAGCTCAGTCTGATGATGCTTTGACACACCGCCCCAGACCATGATGGACCCTCCACCTCCAAATCGATCCCGCTCCAGAGAACAGGCCTCGGTGTAACGCTCATTCCTTCGACGATAAACGTGAATCCGACCATCATCCCTGGTGAGACAAAACCGCGACTCGTCAGTGAAGAGCACTTTGGGAAACCAAATCATAGATTGCGGTCTCCTTGCCCATAGACTGCTTTTAAGGTAAGGCCAAACATGTTATATTTTGTCATTTGGGTGAACTATCTCTTTAAAATAGGTCTGGAAGAAAATCCTGCTTGCTCTCCAGGAGGGTTGGCCACCCCTGATCTATGTTTTCCATGTGCTGGGTGTTTGAAAATGTTCTTGTTATAAGAATTAATTTCTCAAAATCACCCAACCTTCAAGAAAAACCAAAATAATATCAATATTCATGTGGTGTATGCCTAACAGTTGAAGCTCTTTGCCATCATCTTACTCTACATAGACAGAATATGTATTTATGAGTTTTGAGTCCCTCTACCATCTCTGCCTAGAATGTGCACAATACTAAAATGTCAAACATTATATTTGAGGCCTGTGACAGATCATTTTCTGATCAGGAAGGTTATAAAGCATTATGTTCTCCGGGAATATAATGCATTAGAGAAATGTATTATAAGAATTATGTAACTACTTATGAGCATTTATGTTATTATAAGGCACAGTATAAGTGTATATAAGGAATAATACATGTATTTTAAGGAAGAGTAAATGCACTTATAAGGCATCTACTGTATATCATTGCGTCGTAGAAAGTGTCACCCAAGGTTTTCCTTTTGGGTTGATATATACCTCAATCATTTACAGTGGGGCAAAAAAGTATTTAGTCAGCCACCAATTGTGCAAGTTCTCCCACTTAAAAAGATGAGAGAGGCCTGTAATCATCATAGGTAATTTTGCACGCCCAATTTTTCAGTTTTTGATTTGTTAAAAAAGTTTGAAATATCCAATAAATGTCGTTCCACTTCATAATTGTGTCCCACTTGTTGTTGATTCTTCACAAAAAAATACAGTTTTATATCTTTATGTTTGAAGCCTGAAATGTGGCAAAAGGTCGCAAAGTTCAAGGCGGCCGAATACTTTCGCAAGGCACTGTACTTGAAGAAATAGCTAGTATGTTGCCTGTATATTGACTTTAGTCTGATGGAGACTTCCTTATAAGCACATTTATGCTTAAGAAGAGCAATTTGAATTTTTTACATTTAAGTCACTTAGCAGACACTCTTATCCAGAGCGACTTACAGTTAGTGCATTCATCTTAAGATAGCTAGGTGGGACAACCACAAATCACTGGCATAGTAAGTACACTTTTCCTCAATAAAGTAGCTATCAGCAAAGTCAGAGCTAGAAAGATGGGCGGTTATTTAAGATACTCTTTGAAGAGGTAGGGTTTATGACACTTTTGGAAGATGGGTAGGGACTCTGCTGTCCTAGATTCAGGGGAAGCTGGTTCCACCATTGGGGTGCCAGGACAAAGAAGAGCTTGGACTGGGCTGAGCGGTAGCTCCCCTACCATAGGAGTAGGAGGGCCAACAGACCAGCTGTAGCAGAACAGAGTGCTCGGGTTGGGGTGTAGGGTTTGAGCATAGCCTGAAGGTAGGGAAGAGCATTTCCTATTGCTGCTCTGTAGGCAAGCACAATGGTCTTGTAGTGTATGGGCCTATGGAGGACATATTTTCTTCACATAGTGTAATTCAATTGGACGATGATACTCAAACATATTCAAATGTTCCAACAATCCCTGGGAGCCTTACACTTTAAACATAAGTTGCAATTTCTTGATTGAATGACTGACACTTTTAAAGTGTAGAGTTAAGTGTTCGTTCAAAACTATTTCAGATGGGTCCATGTATACATTTAAAGGTGTTGAATTTAACACAGTGAGAGTTAAATGTCATTAAAGAGGATTGGTTGTGTATATCATGGTAACAGTGGGAGTTAAACATCACTAAAGAGGATTGGTTGTGTATATCATGGTAACAGTGGGAGTTAAACATCACTAAAGAGGATTGGTTGTATATATCATGGTAACAGTGGGGAAACCCAACCATGCTGTCCAGTGACACGAGCCTTCCAGATGGACTAATTGCCTTTTATGCTCGTTTCGAGGCAAGCAACACCGAAAAATGCATGAGCACACCAGCTGTTCCAGACGACTGTGCGATCAAGCTCTCCGTAGATGATGTGAGCAAGACCTTTAAACAGATCAACATTCGCAAGGCCGAGGGGCTAGACAGATTACCAGAACGTGCACTCAGAGCATGCGTGGACCACCTAGCAAGTGTCTTCACACTCCACACTGCCATTTCCCACCTGGACAAAAGGAACACCTATGTGAGAATGCTGTTCATTGACTACAGCTCAGCGTTCAACACAAAGCTCACCACAAAGCTCATCACTAAGCTAAGGACCCTGGGACAAAACACCTCCCTCTGCAACTGGATCTTGGACTTCCTGACGGGCCGCCCCCAGGTGGTAAGGTTAGGCAACAACACATCTGCCACGCTGATCCGCAACACAGGGGCCCCTCAGCGGTGCATGCTCAGTCTCCTCCTGTACTCCCCATTCATCCACAACTGCGTAGCCAAGCAAGACTCCAACACAAACTCCAACACCAAGTTTGCTGATGACACAACGGTGGTAGGCCTGATCACTGACAACGATGAGACAGCCTATAGAGAGGAGTCCAGAGACAACAACCTCTCCCTCAACGTGAGGAAGACAGAAGAGATGATCGTGGACTACAGGAAAATGAGGGCCGAACACACCCCCATTCACATCGACGGAACTGTAGTGGAGCTGATGGAAAGTTTCATTTTCCTTGGTGTCCACATACCCAACAAACTATCATGGTCCAAACACACTAAGAAAGTCATGAAGAGGGCAGACTGAAAAGACTTGGCATGGGTCCCCAGATCCTCAAAAAGTTTTACAGCTGCACCATCGACAGCATCCTTCCCGGTCGCATCAAGGTCTGGTATGGCAACTGCTCGACATCTGTTGGTAGTGCGTACAGCCAAGTACATCATTGGGACCAAACTTCCTGCCATCCAGGACCTATATACTGAGAGGTGTCAGAGGAAGGCCCAAAGAATTGTCCACGAATCCAGTCACCCAAGGCATAGACTGTTCTCTCTGCTACTGCACGACAAGCTGTACTGCACGACTATTTGCATTGACCCCCCTGCCCCCTGTTTTTACACTGCTGCTACTCGCAGTTTATTATCCCCCGCACACTCAGTACTGGTACCCCCTGTATATAGCCTCATAACTGTTATTTTATTGTGTTATTATTTACTTTACTTTATTCAGTAAATATTTTCCTAACTCTATTTTCTTAAAACTGTATTGTTGGTTAAGGGTTTCTAAGAAAGCATTACATGCTAAGGTCTACACCTGTTGTATTCGGCGCATGTGACAAATACAATTTGATTTGATTTGAAGAGATTTATTTTTTTATTTTTTTATTTTACCTTTATTTAACCAGGTAGGCAAGTTGAGAACAAGTTCTCATTTACAATTGCGACCTGGCCAAGATAAAGCAAAGCAGTTCGACAGATACAACGACACAATGGTAAATAGGAGTGGCAATATTGTCTTCCCCAGTCCTGGGACAGTGCACATGTGCTGCAGCATTATGACATCTCAGTGACACAATGGTAGGGATTATCTGAGCAGGGCTTGGGTCATTGATAAATCATTGTATCAATGCAGCCTTCTAATGTGTGGACAGAGTACAGCAGCCAATATTATTTGGATGAAATTCGTCATTCCTGTAGAGCATCTTCTGTTTCCAGGTGTCCAAGTTATCTATAAAAGTTATGCCAACAGGGCTACAATAATATTTTAGCCAGGTGTAATGCCAGAAGCCTGCTGAATCTTTCACAGCTGCGGCCCAACAATGGTACCAGGCCTGAAATAATTGGCTGCTTTTGGAATCTTTCAGAGCTGGAATCAGTTCTTTAATATAAATTTTCAGCAGTTCCGAGCTGGCCCTCCTAATGTCGTTAGACCCTACATGGACTACGACAGCATCAGCCCCCGGCATTTGTCGTAGAACGGTTGGAAGCAGCCTTGTAATGTCCTGTACTCATGCCCCAGGATAGCACAGGGTTTTTACCCTGGGAACCGATATGTTTTTCACTATAGAGCTGCTGATGACGACAGCTGGTGCAAAGGCTGAGGACGTGCGGTTGCTCTTTCGCCTCGAGTGGCCTCGCAGACCTGCTGAGGATCGATGAGCAGTGAGGCCCGAATGACCCGAGCCAGCTGTAGAATCCACCATGGTTGATGGAGAGGCGGCAGCCTCAGACACCCCCACAGTCAGATGAGGGGGGAGCTCGGAGGATCTGAAACCGAGTTAGAAGCCATTGAAGAGGCAGAACAGAGGACGAAGGCGCGGGTAACACCAGATCTGATCTTGAAGCGGAAGCCCCCAGGGATGAAGGCTCCGGAACCTCTGGATCCAGGGAGTATATTATGGTAACAGTGGGAGTTAAACATCACTAAAGAGGTTTGGCTTTGTACATAAAGTAGGGTCAGTAGACACAGGACTTTCATGCAAGGCGGTCTATAGTCTCCCTACTACATTAAGTAGCCTTTATGAATATTCACCTGTAAAGTTTTCTATATGACCTGTGGAAAGACAGACAGACAGTGCAGGATGTCTATGACGGCCCATGCAATGGCATGCAGCATTGGCCTGTTCAGTCAGTGTGCCAAAACTGCCAGTGAGATCGGCAGACATCTCGTCCCTGGCAGCCTCGCTCTTGCTGAGGTAGCACATGGGACAAACACACCCTTATAATGTGATGTGAAATGTGATCTACTAGCTAGTCATTGGTGGGGCTGTTCGTGCTCATGATCTGCTATGGGTGTATATGACTAAACAAGAATGTCACATTTAAACTGCCTGTATACAGTTAAACTGCCTGTATTCCTGTACTTGACACGGTCAAATAAAATGTTAACAGGGTAGCTAACCCTAACTCTAACCCTAACCCTAACCCTAACCCTCTAACCCTAACCCTAACGAATTTTTTGTCCATTGTGGAAATGATCACACTTTACTTAAGGGATCGGTGTCCCTAAACTGAGACAGTTGTTGCCCAATATGCAAATATGTGACTAGAAAACATTGTTAACAACAGCCAACTTTCCGGAAACATAGACAATTCTTACATGGTCAGAAAGCTTAAATTATTGTTAATATAACTGCAGTGTTCAATTTACAGTAACTATTACAGCAAAAAAGATACCATTGTAACGGCATTCATTAGAAGAAGGTGAAGACCAAGGTGCAGGGTGGTACGTGTTCATATTATTTATTCTGATTGAACACAACTCTGGCAGCTCCGGACTGACGGGCGGCTCTGGCAGCTCCGGACAGGAGGGCGGCTCTGGCAGCTCCGGACAGGAGGGCGGCTCTGGCAGCTCCGGACAGGAGGGCGGCTCTGGCAGCTCCGGACAGGAGGGCGGCTCTGGCAGCTCCGGACAGAAGGGCAGCTCTGGCAGCTCCGGACAGGAGGGCGGCTCTGGCAGCTCCGGACAGGAGGGCGGCTCTGGCAGCTCCGGACAGAAGGGCAGCTCTGGCAGCTCCGGACAGGAGGGCGGCTCTGGCAGCTCCGGACAGGAAGGCAACTCTGGCAGCTCCGGACAGGAGGGAGACTCTGGCAGCTCCGGACAGGAGGGAGACTCTGGAGGGAGGAGACGGAGAGACAGCCGGGTGCGTGGGGCTGCCACAGGGCCCACCAAGCTGGGGAGACCTACAGGAGGCCTGGTGCGTGGAGGAGGCACCGGATGGACCGGGCTGTGGGGGAGCACTGGAGCTCTGGTGGGCAGCCTTGGCACCACTCATCCCGGCTGGATGACCACTTTAGCCCGGCCCCTCCAGAGTGCAGGCACAGGTCGAACCGGGCTGTGGGGGAGCACTGGAGATCGGGTGCATACCACTCGCACCTCTCCCTTAGGCTCAATGCCCACATTCGCCCGGCACGGGCAGAGCACAGGCATAGGGCGACCTGCACCCTCCCAACGCCCCGGAGACACAGTACGCAGAGCCGGCACAGGATACCCTGGACCGAAACGGCGCACCGGAGACCAAACGTGCTGAGCTGGCACAATCCTCCCTGGCTGGATGCTAACTCTCGCATGGCACTTGCGGGGGACTGGCATATAGCCTTCCGGGCTATGAGCGCTCACTGGCGACACCGTGCACTTCATCGCATAACACTGGGTCTGACCAGTACCACGCTGCTTCCGGTAAGCACAGGGAGTTGGCTCAGGTCTCTCGCCTGACTCCGCCAATCTCCCCGTGTGCCTCCCCCCAAAAATGTTGGGGGCTGCCTCTCGTGCGCTGCCGGGCTAACTCCTCATAGTGTTGCCGAACTGCCTCCAGTTCCTCCTGAGGACGGCGATACTCCCCAGTCTATGCCTAGGGTCCCTTGCCTTCCACTATCTCCTCTCATGTCCATTTCCCCAGATAGCGCTGCTCCTCCTTACCATGCTGCTTGCGCAATTGGTCAGTGCTTTAGACTGTTAATCTAAAGGTGGGTGGTTCTGTAACGGCATTCATTAGAAGAAGGTGAAGCGTGGTACGTGTTCATATTATTTATTCTGACTGAACACTGAATACAAAATAACAAAAAGAATAGCCAAAACAGTTCTGACAGGTGCAACAAACACTAAACAGAAAATAACCACCCACAACTAACAGTGGGAAAACAGGCTACCTAAGTATGGTTCTCAATCAGAGACAACGAAAGACAGCTGTCCCTGATTGAGAACCATACCCGGCCAAAACATAGAAATACAAAACCTATACATACAAACATAGAATGCCCACCCACATCACACCCTGACCAAACAAAAAATACAAACATACAAAGCAATCTACGGTCAGGGCGTGACAACCATGCTATTGTTTGAGGATAGTGCACAACAACAAAACACTTTTATCACGGCAACTGGTTTGATACATTCACCTCTGAATGTAAATAATGTACTTACATTCAGTAATCTTGCTCTGATGTATCATCCTGAGGGTCCCAGAGATAAAATGTAGTGTAGGTTTGTTTGAAGAAAAAAATATGTTTATATCCAAATGTGGAACTGTGTTCTGCTGTCTCACTGCTGTCTCTGGCTCCGTCCGGCCATCTGGATGTGTGAAGGCTAGCGGAACCCCTCGACAATATCCGCAGAAAAGGCAGAGCGCTAAATTAAAAAACATTTTAAATAAATATTTAACTTTCATACATTCACAAGTGCAACACACCAAATTATAGCTTAAATTCTTGTTAATCTACCCATCGTGTTCGATTTCAAAAATACTTTACAGCAAAAGCACACCACACGATTATGCTAGGTCAGAGCCTAGACACAAAAAAACATACAGCCATTTTCCAGCCAAAGAGAGGAGTCACAAAAAGCAGAAATAGAGATAAAAATGTATATAAAAAAAATCTCAGTTTACATTGGCGCGTTATGTTCAGTAATGTTGTGCCTCAAAAACATCCTGCGAATTTGCAGAGAGCCACATCAATTTACAGAAATACTCATCATACACTTTGAAAAAAGATACAAGTGTTATGCACAGAATTAAAGATATACTTGTCCGTAATGCAACCGCTGTGTCAGATTTAAAAAAATCATGCAATAATCTGTCAGACACAAGCCATACAGAAACCCACCATGTTGTGGAGTCAGTAAAAGTCAGAAATAGCATTATAAATATTCACTTACCTTTGATGATCTTCATCAGAATGCACTCCCAGGAATCCCAGTTCCACAATAAACGTTTGTTTTGTTCGATAAAGCCCATCATTTATATCCAAATACCTCCTTTTGTTAGCGCGTTTAGCTCACAAATCCAAACACACGAGGCGCGGGCAAGTCCAGGCGAAAGTTCAGACGAAAAGTCCAAAAAGTTATATTACAGTTCGTAGAAACATATCAAACGATGTATAGCATCAATCTTTAGGATGTTATCATAGATCTTCAATAATGTTTCAACCGGACAATTATTTTTTCTTTAGAAATACAATGGAACGCAGGTCGATCTCACGGCCACGTGCGTGATCAGCTCATGTCCTTCTGCCAGACACCTGATTGAAACAGCTCTCATTTACTACCCCTTCACAGTAGAAGTCTGAAACAAGGTTCTAAAACCTGTTGACATCGAGTGGAAGCCTTAGGAAGTGCAATATGACTTTAAAGACACTGTATATTTGATAGGCAATGAGTTGAAAAACTACAAACCTCAGATTTCCCACTTCCTGGTTGGATTCTTCTCAGATTTTCACCTGCCATATGAGTTCTGTTATACTCACAGACATCATTCAAACGGTTTTAGAATCTTCAGAGTGTTTTCTATCCAAATCTACTAATAATATGCATATATTAACTTCTGGGACTCAGTAGCAGGCAGTTTACTCTGGGCACGCTTTTCATCCGAACGTGAAAATGCTGCCCCCTATCCCAAACAGGATTTAATGCGAACAGAAACACATGAATAATGTTTCATAAAGCATCATAAATTAAGACGCTTTATAATACCCGTGTGGCATAGTGCCTTATAAGCATTATGCAACCTGTGACAGACCCATTTTCTGATCAGGACGGCTAAGTCCTCCGGGCATATAATGCATTACAGCAATGTATTATGAGGATGCTTTAAATACTTATAATACATAATATTATAAGGTGCTATACAGAGTGTGTATTATAAGGCATTATAAATGCACTTACAAGGCATTTATTGCATTTATTGCGTATTTGAAAGTGTCACCCATTGTTTTCCTTTTGGGTTGATGTACACCGTAATCATTTACATATGGGTATGTGCAATGTAAATAGGTTGTGCTATGTTTGAGATTGTTTTCCTGGTGTGTCAGACAACTGGCTGGGACGGGGTGTACAGCATTTGAACACCAGACGCTGAGAGAAGATAAGCAATCCCTGCACACTTAAACCTCTTCAAAAATGACACGTATAACGATGGACGACTTGTCTGTGAAAATAGTCAACGGACCACTCACCATACTAAACATCTTTGCAAACATATTTTTTGCTTTCTGCATGCTCTGTCCACCGCATGGCAGAGAGGGACTCAAACAGCCCATGAAGTTACTGCTGGGATCTATGGTATTCTGTACCACTGTCTACCTGGTCTCTCTCATTGCAGCACAATGCTTGTGGATGGTCTCTGCCAGTTCTGAGATTTACTCTGCTTCTTATCTAACAATGATGTACATGGCATCAACCAGCATGTCAACATCTGTATGGCTGAATTTCTTCTACTACACCCAGATCGTCCCTGCCCAGCGAGCTCTCTTCACCCGGGTGAAGAGGAACATCAAACGCATCATCTATTGGGGCCTATTTGGAGACGGGATGTTCTTTGTGTTTCAATTTGCTGTGAGGGCTGCAGGAGAATTTTATTCCTCAGGAGAGGGGCCTACTAATAGCACAGGTTTCACATCAACTTATGCCACTACAAAAGATGATGCTGCCTTTCTAAAAGATGTCCTGCTTGACACATCGACTGCAAGTCTGTTTTTGGAAATGATCTACATCTTTTTTTGCCTCTGTGTGATGGTGGGGTCAAGCTGTGCCACGATGTGCTACCTGCACAGACACATGAAGAGCATGAAAGAGATCGGCAGCCCCTTCTCCTCTCCCCGACTGCACAGTCAGATGAGGGTCACCATCGCCGGTATCCTGCAGGGAATTCTCTTCTTCTTTACAGCAGTGTGGATTTTCATTCATTACTTTAGCAACGTTCTTTCCTCAACATACTTTGACGATAAAACCTTGTACACAGTAATCTCTCTCTAC
Organism: Oncorhynchus clarkii lewisi; assembly: GCF_045791955.1. NCBI lineage: Eukaryota > Metazoa > Chordata > Actinopteri > Salmoniformes > Salmonidae > Oncorhynchus > Oncorhynchus clarkii. The sequence goes on along the minus strand of NC_092159.1, from coordinate 57,805,015 downwards.
ATGTTCGGCACCACTTTAAACCTGGGCATCGGTCAGGTTATTTTCCGACAGAGGGCAGCTGATATTTGGCTCAATGCCCATCAGGCTGTAAAATCATTGAAGCCATGAGGAATTATACTAAGTTAACAAAATACGAAACATAGTCATTAAGATACGTTAAAGGGATAGTTCACCCAAATTACACAATTGCACAATGGTTTCTCTACCCTGTAAGCAGTCTATGGTTAAGGTAAGACAGTAATCCATTCTGTAACTTATTTACCTTGTATTTGTTTGTTTTTTACCTGGTCATCAGTCCAACAACCAATACAGTCCTGGATATTAGCATTTTTCACAGTTTATGTCCAAATCATCTTATCTTATAGTAACTTTAGTCAACTACACACAATACATTATAGACTCTTGGGAAGATTTGGACTCAAAACACGTAACTATCTCTGCTATGGACTGGCATTGGTCTTTGGACTAAAATGCTAAACAGCATTTACAGACAGTTGCCAGGTAAGCAAAGTGTGGATTGCGGTCTTATCTTGTTCATTAATACAAGGGAAGGAAACCAAGTTTTTTTTATATGAGTGAACTATCCCTTTAGCGTTTATATTTTTGTAACATAGGGCATGTCGAGCTAAACTGAATTTTGAGGGAAGGTGCCAGTTCCACTATCACAGTTTAATTTAGCATTAATTTAATTTAGCAAAATTGTTGATTGAGAAGTTTTTTCTTTTTGATCATTTTAATTGAAAACCATCACGGTAAGGTACTTCATTTTTAGCCAGAAATGATTTGATATTGAGATTTAAAAAACGGCTGCATTGGACCATTAAGGAATAATATTTGATTTGATTTATTTTATTTAGGCGGGGAGTCCCATTGAGAAGAAGGTATATTTTTCAAGGGAGCCCCCTACATGACAAGAACAAGTAATTACACAGTGAAGGCAGGACCACAGGAAACACCAATGAAAAATACAAAACTCTTACTCTTAGATAAACTGCCTTCTCTTGCACTCAAGATGAGTCATAGGGTATGAGTTTCTTTCTTCCATTTTGTGGTTTCTGTTTGTTCCCTTTGTTTACCATCTGTCTGAGATGCAAACAGGTTGTGGTACATTTGACCATGTCTACATGCCCATTTCTGTTTTCCATATTTAAAATTCTTCAGTTCGACCTATGAGCACAGATATTTTACTTCAACAAATATGATGTAAATTAACATGACTAGATATAATGTATTTACTTGTAAAAATGTGTGACGGTGTTCAAAATAAATAAATAGAGAGTATGTTGCCTGTGTTTTGACTTGAGGCATATGGAAAATGTATGCTTAAGAGGAGCAATTTGAATCAAGTGACATCAATAAGAGATTGTACAAAACATCTTTCCATGGCATCGACTGATCAGGTGAATCCAGGTGAAAGCTATGATCTCTTATTGATGTCACTTGTTAAATCCACTTCAATCTGTGTCAATGAAGGGTATTAGATAGGTTAAAGAACGATTTTTATGTCTTGAGACAATTAAGACGTGGATTGTGTACAGTATGTGTGCCATTCAGAACCGGGTATGGTAGTGGGTGCAGGGCGCACGGGTTGGAGTGTGTCAAGAACTGCAACATTGCTGGGTTTTTCACGCTCAACAGTTTCCTGTGTGTATCAAGCATAAATCAATTGGATAATGATACTCAAACATAATTTCTACCCCCAAACACCCCCTTAGGAGCCTTACACTTTAAACATAAGTTACAGTGTTCTAGATTAAATGACTGGCACTTTTAAAGTGTTACATGTTCAACACCCACAGTCTTGGTTGGGTTAAGTGTACATGTTCAACACCCACAGTCTTGGTTGGGTTAAGTGTACATGTTCAACACCCACGGTCTTGGTTGGGTTAAGTGTACATGTTCAACACCCACAGTCTTGGTTGGGTTAAGTGTACATGTTCAACACCCACGGTCTTGGTTGGGTTAAGTGTACATGTTCAACACCCACAGTCTTGGTTGGGTTAAGTGTACATGTTCAACACCCACGGTCTTGGTTGGGTTAAGTGTACATGTTCAACACCCACAGTCTTGGTTGGGTTAAGTGTACATTTTCAACACCCATGGTCTTGGTTGGGTTAAGTGTACATGTTCAACACCCACAGTCTTGGTTGGGTTAAGTGTACATGTTCAACACCCACAGTCTTGGTTGGGTTAAGTGTACATGTTCAACACCCACGGTCTTGGTTGGGTTAAGTGTACATGTTCAACACCCACAGTCTTGGTTGGGTTAAGTGTACATGTTCAACACCCACAGTCTTGGTTGGGTTAAGTGTACATGTTCAACACCCACAGTCTTGGTTGGGTTAAGTGTACATGTTCAACACCCACAGTCTTGGTTGGGTTAAGTGTACATGTTCAACACCCACGGTCTTGGTTGGGTTAAGTGTACATTTTCAACACCCATGGTCTTGGTTGGGTTAAGTGTACATGTTCAACACCCACAGTCTTGGTTGGGTTAAGTGTACATGTTCAACACCCACAGTCTTGTTTGGGTTAAGTGTACATGTTCAACACCCACAGTCTTGGTTGGGTTAAGTGTACATGTTCAACACCCACAGTCTTGGTTGGGTTAAGTGTACATGTTCAACACCCACGGTCTTGGTTGGGTTAAGTGTACATGTTTTACTTTTTCAGATGGTTTCACTTTAAGGTGTTGAATTTAACACAGTGGGAGATAAACATCACTATAGAGGTTTGGCTGTTTATATCATTGTAACAGTGGGGGTTAACATCACTATAGAGGTTTGGCTGTTTATATCATTGTAACAGTGGGGGTTAACATCACTATAGAGGTTTGGCTGTTTATATCATTGTAACAGTGGGGGTTAACATCACTATAGAGGTTTGGCTGTTTATATCATTGTAACAGTGGGGGGTTAACATCACTATAGAGGTTTGGCTGTTTATATCATTGTAACAGTGGGGGTTAACATCACTATAGAGGTTTGGCTGTTTATATCATTGTAACAGTGGGGGTTAACATCACTATAGAGGTTTGGCTGTTTATATCATTGTAACAGTGGGGGTTAACATCACTATAGAGGTTTGGCTGTTTATATCATTGTAACAGTGGGGGTTAACATCACTAAATAGGTTTTGCTGTGTAAATCATTGTAACAGTGGGGGTTAACATCACTATAGAGGTTTGGCTGTTTATATCATTGTAACAGTGGGGGTTAACATCATTATAGAGGTTTGGCTGTTTAATTATATCATTGTAACAGTGGGGGTTAACATCACTATAGAGGTTTGGCTGTTTATATCATTGTAACAGTGGGGGTTAACATCACTATAGAGGTTTGGCTGTTTATATCATTGTAACAGTGGGGGTTAACATCACTATAGAGGTTTGGCTGTTTATATCATTGTAACAGTGGGGGTTAACATCACTATAGAGGTTTGGCTGTTTATATCATTGTAAAAGTGGGGGTTAACATCACTATAGAGGTTTGGCTGTTTAATTATATCATTGTAACAGTGGGGGTTAACATCACTATAGAGGTTTGGCTGTTTATATCATTGTAACAGTGGGGGTTAACATCACTATAGAGGTTTGGCTGTTTATATCATTGTAACAGTGGGGGTTAACATCACTATAGAGGTTTGGCTGTTTATATCATTGTAACAGTGGGGGTTAACATCACTATAGAGGTTTGGCTGTTTATATCATTGTAACAGTGGGGGTTAACATCACTATAGAGGTTTGGCTGTTTATATCATTGTAACAGTGGGGGTTAACATCACTATAGAGGTTTGGCTGTTTATATCATTGTAACAGTGGGGGTTAACATCACTATAGAGGTTTGGCTGTTTATATCATTGTAACAGTGGGGGTTAACATCACTATAGAGGTTTGGCTGTTTATATCATTGTAACAGTGGGGGGTTAACATCACTATAGAGGTTTGGCTGTTTATATCATTGTAACAGTGGGGGTTAACATCACTATAGAGGTTTGGCTGTTTATATCATTGTAACAGTGGGGGTTAACATCACTATAGAGGTTTGGCTGTTTATATCATTGTAACAGTGGGGGTTAACATCACTATAGAGGTTTGGCTGTTTATATCATTGTAACAGTGGGGGTTAACATCACTATAGAGGTTTGGCTGTTTATATCATTGTAACAGTGGGGGTTAACATCACTATAGAGGTTTGGCTGTTTATATCATTGTAACAGTGGGGGTTAACATCACTATAGAGGTTTGGCTGTTTATATCATTGTAACAGTGGGGTTTAACATCACTATAGAGGTTTGGCTGTTTATATCATTGTAACAGTGGGGGTTAACATCACTATAGAGGTTTGGCTGTTTATATCATTGTAACAGTGGGGGTTAACATCACTATAGAGGTTTGGCTGTTTATATCATTGTAACAGTGGGGGTTAACATCACTATAGAGGTTTGGCTGTTTATATCATTGTAACAGTGGGGGTTAACATCACTATAGAGGTTTGGCTGTTTAATTATATCATTGTAACAGTGGGGGGTTAACATCACTATAGAGGTTTGTCTATATCATGGCAAAAAACATAGGGTCAGGACTTTCCATGCCAGACGTTCTATAGTCTTATAGTCCATGCCAGGGGGTCTATAGTCTTATAGTCCATGCCAGGCCGTCTATAGTCTTATAGTCCATGCCAGGCCGTCTATAGTCTTATAGTCCATGCCAGGCCGTCTATAGTCTTATAGTCCATGCCAGGCTGTCTATAGTTTTATAGTCCATGCCAGGCTGTCTATAGTTTTATAGTCCATGCCAGGGGGTCTATAGTCATATAGTCCATGCCAGGGGGTCTATAGTCATATAGTCCATGCCAGGGGGTCTATAGTCATATAGTCCATGCCAGGGGGTCTATAGTCATATAGTCCATGCCAGGGGGTCTATAGTCATATAGTCCATGCCAGGCTGTCTATAGTTTTATAGTCCATGCCAGGGGGTCTATAGTCATATAGTCCATGCCAGGGGGTCTATAGTCATATAGTCCATGCCAGGGGGTCTATAGTCTTATAGTCCATGCCAGGCTGTCTATAGTCTTATAGTCCATGCCAGGGGGTCTATAGTCTTATAGTCCATGCCAGGCTGTCTATAGTCTTATAGTCCATGCCAGGGGGTCTATAGTCTTATAGTCCATGCCAGGGGGTCTATAGTCTTATAGTCCATGCCAGGGGGTCTATAGTCTTATAGTCCATGCCAGGCTGTCTATAGTCTTATAGTCCATGCCAGGGGGTCTATAGTCTTATAGTCCATGCCAGGGGGTCTATAGTCATATAGTCCATGCCAGGGGGTCTATAGTCATATAGTCCATGCCAGGCTGTCTATAGTCTTATAGTCCATGCCAGGGGGTCTATAGTCTTATAGTCCATGCCAGGCTGTCTATAGTCATATAGTCCATGCCAGGCTGTCTATAGTCTTATAGTCCATGCCAGGCTGTCTATAGTCTTATAGTCCATGCCAGGGGATCTATAGTCATATAGTCCATGCCAGGGGGTCTATAGTCATATAATCCATGCCAGGGGTCTATAGTCTTATAGTCCATGCCAGGCTGTCTATAGTCTTATAGTCCATGCCAGGCTGTCTATAGTCTTATAGTCCATGCCAGGCTGTCTATAGTCTTATAGTCCATGCCAGGGGCTCTATAGTCATATAGTCCATGCCAGGGGGTCTATAGTCTTATAGTCCATGCCAGGGGGTCTATTGTCATATAGTCCATGCCAGGATGTCTATTGTCATATAGTCCATGCCAGGGGGTCTATAGTCTTATAGTCCATGCTAGGGGTCTATAGTCTTATAGTCCATGCCAGGCCGTCTATAGTCTTATAGTCCATGCCAGGCCGTCTATAGTCTTATAGTCCATGCCAGGCCGTCTATAGTCTTATAGTCCATGCCAGGCTGTCTATAGTCATATAGTCCATGCCAGGCCGTCTATAGTCTTATAGTCCATGCCAGGGGTCTATAGTCTTATAGTCCATGCCAGGGGGTCTATAGTCTTATAGTCCATGCCAGGCTGTCTATAGTCATATAGTCCATGCCAGGGGGTCTATAGTCTTATAGTCCATGCCAGGATGTCTATTGTCATATAGTCCATGCCAGGCCGTCTATAGTCTTATAGTCCGTGCCAGGGGGTCTATAGTCTTATAGTCCATGCCAGGGGGTCTATAGTCTTATAGTCCATGCCAGGCCGTCTATAGTCTTATAGTCCATGCCAGGCCGTCTATAGTCTTATAGTCCATGCCAGGCCGTCTATAGTCTTATAGTCCATGCCAGGGGGTCTATAGTCTTATAGTCCATGCCAGGGGGTCTATAGTCTGCCTACTATTCACAAAGTCGCCGTTATGAATATTCAGCTGTAAGGTTTTCTATATGACTTGTGGAATGACAGAGAGACAGTGCAGGATGTCCATGATGCCCCATGCAAAGGCATGCAGCCTTGCCCCGTTCAGTTCTTGTCAGTGTGCCAAACCTGTCAGTGAGTTCGGTCGACATCTTTCCCCGCCACCCTCGCCACCGCCCCCCCATGTTCATTAGCGAGCCCCGCTGAGGGAGCACATGGAACAAACACCCCCACAATGGTGTGTGAGGCGTGATCTACAGCGCTCAGGCCTTGATGACCAAGGCTCAGTGAACAAGCTCAATCCCTCTCCCTTCCACTTCTGTGGTCTTTAGAGCAGAGCGGCCGCACGGATCCTCACAAAAGGCCTGAAACAATTTGCAAACAAAGGAAACAAAATGGATGCCCTGCGCTTCATTGTCTTCGTCCCCTTGATGAGAATAAATTAGGGCTGAAAATGCAACACGGAATCGGGGGGCACCTAATGATATTGATGGAGCGGTTGTGTGTGACCGCGGAGTAAAGATTGATGCTTTGGTAAAAAAAATGGACTGGCATCATTGAGATACAGCTGGCATGGGTGAAGGGACTCTGTCTCTATCTTGCCAATGTTCAAGACAGAACATTGAGCTGCCCACCATCACCAGCTCTTCTTTCATGGAAAAAGAACAACCCTCAATGAGTGTGTGGCAGTCATTTTTATATCCATGCATAGATATTTTGTAAATCTCATGAAATCACATTACTCACAAACCTCTCATGATGACATGTTTTTTTCTATATCAAAAGGAAGACTGTTGTCCCTGTGAACTAACTGCAGGGTGAGTTGGGACCACTAGATGGCACTATTAGCCTTCTCTGAACAAAACAATCAGAGTAGTGTCCTTCAGCTTTGTCTGATGAGATGGGTTTGGCTTGGTTTATTGGGGTCACATCAGCCGATCATCACAAGCATCACACGCTCTGAGAAAACAGACAGAAGCCAAGGACAATGACAACCCATCCCATTTACATTGTTTGTGAATAGAGATTTAACAGCTCCAAAAACAGCTTTAACAGCAAAGCTCACTCAGCTGACAGTACCCCCACCCAAAAATAAGGATTGGCCAACATATGGACGTTAAAGTGATAGTGACCCCAAATGTCCTTACCCTGTAAGCAGTCTATGGACAACGTATTACAGTAATTCATGCTTTGGTTTAGTTTCCCTACTACTTTTCCCACATGCTAACATTTTAGCATTAGTGGCACAAATCCCATTCAAGTCATGGGACCGATATTGGCATTACATTTTCGCGCATCATGTCCAAATCATCCAAAAGTATCTGAAATTGATTGTGAAGCTCAACAAAGTCTCTTATACTGTAGATGATTTGAACATACGTGAAAAACCTATTATCCGTTCCACGGCTTGAATGGGATTTGTGCTACAAATGCTAAAACGTTAGCGTGTGGAACCAGTGCCAGGGAAACTAAACCAGAGCACGGATTTCTGCCATATCTCGTCCATAGACTGTGTACATGGTAAGGAAACCAATGTGTCATTTTGTAATTTGGGTTAACTATCCCTTTAAGTAGTGTCATGTACATGTCATCTGCTGCTTTTTGTGTTCCAGGGCAAATAAGAAATGACTTAAGTTGGTTACAAGCTTGGTCATCAGCCTGCCTTCGACATTGCTCCGCTTTCATATATATTAGAGGGTTATATGCCCATTAACCAGAGCCATCTCCTACCTGAAGCTAGTGGAGCTGCCGTTAGCTCACCCCTCGACAATGAAAACAAAAGACCACTTCTAAATCTTCAAAAGAACGGCCTGTAAAAAAATATATATAATTCAACCTTACAAACACCAACCCATAGCCTACTTCAGGACTGAGTTCAGTGATCTGGGAAGTGCTTCCAACTTAACCCTTCGAATACCAATGTCCTTAGGGATCCAATATCATCCACTGGGTGGTCGACGCCAGCCCTGCCAATGGGGAGTGAAAATGTGAATGATTACCGTATGAAATTCGTCCCCTGAAAAGGTCCGGAGCCCCCCAAAAACACACCGACATAAGCTACTGTATTCTCTATGGGGAATTACACACGCTTTACTGGCAGTCTGGATAAATGTTTCTTTAAAAACACCCTCCAGGGTGCTTCTGTTATTACATTATTATCAAATGAGTATTTTAATTACGACATCATCAGAAATGTATCTAGGTCAGGGTGGTGTGAGGTAAGGAGACGGTAAGGGGAGAGGTTGCTTTTAGTTGCGGTGTCAAGATTCTCAGGTCTCCCAGCATGCATTATGTTCTAGCCTCTGAGCACTAAAACCACACCAAAAGCCAATACACCACATCTGTGAATTATATTAGCTTAAGGTTATGCACTTCTCCTTAGCGCTCAACACTTGGGCTGCCCTCTAAGCACAATGAAGAAATGAAGAGCCGCGTTGCCATGTTGTTCTATTAGATATAGGATGAGAAAATGCATTTACTAGTTAAGTGGGAACATACCATAATGGATTATGGGAGGCACAGCGTTTCAGAGTGAGTACATTTTTCATGGAAAAAAGAAAAACAATTCCAGCCCTGCATTGATTGCTTTAATTCATATTGCTTTGTAGATTGTCTTTTCTTTGCCATTGTTCTCTCGAAAAGTAAAAATGATTGGGAAGTCATGATTGTCGTTACAAAGGCCTGTATTACAAATACGTTCTGATGCATTGTGCTCTGTTGTCTCATCAAGTTATTGCCAACAGGACATGTACCTCTGAACTAACTCCTAGGCCATGAAGGGATCAAAATCAATGTTCAAATATTACATTTGACATATTGTTGAATTATTTCTTACTCCATAACCATTTGTCAACACACAATGCTGCCCTGCCTGCCCTGCCCTGCCTGCCCTGCCCTGCCCTGGCCTGCCCTGCCCTGCCCTGCCCTGCCCTGCCCTGCCCTGGCCTGCCTGGCCTGCCCTGCCCTGCCCTGCCCTGCCCTGGCCTGGCCTGCCCTGGCCTGCCCTGCCCTGGCCTGCCCTGCCCTGCCCTGCCCTGCCCTGGCCTGGCCTGCCCTGGCCTGCCCTGCCCTGCCCTGGCCTGGCCTGCCCTGACCTGCCCTGGCCTGCCCTGCCCTGCCCTGCCCTGGCCTGCCCTGCCCTGGCCTGCCCTGCCCTGCCCTGGCCTGGCCTGCCCTGCCCTGGCCTGCCCTGCCCTGCCCTGCCCTGCCCTGCCCTGCCCTGCCCTGGCCTGCCCTGCCCTGCCCTGCCCTGGCCTGGCCTGGCCTGCCCTGCCCTGCCCTGGCCTGGCCTGGCATGGCCTGCGCACGGTAGAACACTGATAAGACTGAGGAGTGTAACACAACCATAAACAGTATATCAAAAACAAATGATATCCTTCAGATCAAGGACTTTCTCCCATTTAGCCCTCTGCTCGCTGCTGTCTACGGTGGTTGTGTAATTACAAAACAGGCCAGGTGGAGGGGCTTGCTGCCTAAACCCTGGCCAGCCCTGGCTATGAAACCTTAACCCCCACTTCACACCAGTTTCATTATGAACACCTGAATTTCAATACCAGACCGTCTGCAACCGGCAGACAGCTCTGGCCCTTGCCGCCCTGCACTCCACACGGCAATAATAGCACCATATTGAATTGGCCTTGTTATGGTAAGAGGAGAAGCTGCAGAAATATGTCTAGCATTTCCCAAATAACAATAAGAAGCATCCGAGCAGCGCAGGGTTGCTGTGTCAGGGGGTGTTACATTTTACAACGTTTGAGAAGCCGCCGCCTCTCTCGCTCTGTCTTGTTTTGTGAAAGAACCCCACAGTCACTGGATATAATTGTTGGGGCCAACATTCTTCCTCTGATTCTCCCCCCATTGCACATTCATCAGGATTGTATTTTGTTTGCGAAGGGGAAAAGTTTGGAACACTCTGTTTCAAGGCCGTTGACTCAGAGTAATATTTTTATAAGGTGCTGAAACAGAAGTGGCTTCTGCTGGTCTCCCAAGCCACGGAATATAACCAGGGAAAATTAACAATCTGCTCTCTGCAACACAATTCACCCTGTGAGGTTTTAATGGGTTTAGATACAACATATCTCTGTCCAGCAGACATCACTTGTCTGTTATATTCTATTACATTCTATTATTAGCATTATATTCTCACTGCACAGAAATTATCTTATCTGCTATCACAAAACATGTATATGTTCCCCTCCTGAGTCCATCCTGATCCCCTGACCCTGTATCGTGTTATTACATCTAGATCCAGTCCTCTGTCTGCTCTACCTCAACACTCCCACCTCCATGACAGTAAGGCAGACAGGGAAGTACTGTAGAGAGAGAGAGAGACACGGAAGGAGGCAGGCAGAGACGCAGCGATGCAGTCGTTGAGGTAAGCATAGAAGCGGTGATGCTGTGAGGCACTGAGAGAGGTAGAGAGGCACTGAGAGAGGTAGTGAGGTACCGAGAGAGGTAGTGAGGCACTGAGAGAGGTAGTGAGGCACCGAGAGAGGTAGTGAGGCACCGAGAGAGGTAGTGAGGCACCGAGAGAGGTAGTGAGGCACCGAGAGAGGTAGTGAGGCACCGAGAGAGGTAGAGAGGCACCGAGAGAGGTAGTGAGGCACCGAGAGTGGTAGTGAGGCACCGAGTAGTGGTAGTGAGGCACCGAGAGAGGTAGTGAGGCACTGAGAGAGGCACTGAGAGAGGTAGTGAGGCACTGAGAGAGGTAGTGAGGCACCGAGAGAGGTAGTGAGGCACCAAGAAAGGTAGTGAGGCACCGAGAGAGGTAGTGAGGCACCGAGAGAGGTAGTGAGGCACTGAGAGAGGCACTGAGAAAGGTAGTGAGGCACTGAGAGAGGTAGTGAGGCACTGAGAGAGGTAGTGAGAGAGGTAGTGAGGCACTGAGAGAGGCACCGAGAGAGGTAGTGAGGCACCGAGAGAGGTAGTGAGGCACCGAGAGAGGGAGTGAGGCACCGAGAGAGGTAGTGAGGCACCGAGAGAGGTAGTGAGGCACTGAGAGAGGCACTGAGAGAGGTAGTGAGGCACTGAGAGAGGTAGTGAGGCACTGAGAGAGGTAGTGAGGCACTGAGAGAGGTAGTGAGGCACCGAGAGAGGTAGTGAGGCACCGAG